>NC_056748.1:554437379-554737379 GCF_019279795.1 Protopterus annectens
CCAGTACTTTTTCTCAGAAAAAAATACAAAACCAATACCTCCAATAGTTGCATTATTAGGCAATAGTTAACAATACTGGCAGCATAGTAATGCAGCAGATAGTGTTGTTGCCTCACAGCAAGAGGTTCCCTGGTTCAATTCTTAGCTGGGATGCCTTTTATGTGTAGTCTGCATGTCCTCCCTGTGTCTGCGTGGGTTTCCTCTGGGCGACCCAGTTTCCTCCCACATTCCAAAGACATGCAGTAGGTGGAATGGAGACTCAAAATTGACCATAGGTGTGAGTGTGAGTTTGTGGTATGGAAGAAAGACTGCGGCAGGGCTAGCCATACAGTGGTGTAACCCTTGGCAATAGATGATTGTCACTGTTGAAATGACACCCCGACCCCATGTGCTAAAATAGGAAAAAGGTGTTGCAGATGGATGGATGGAGGCAACAGTTAACAATATTATGTCTGTTAATTAAAAAAATGTATACTGATCTACATAATGCATTCAATGTTTCTTATCAGCATCACATTTACTCTCATCAAAATCAAGTGCAAATAAGTAGGGATAAGTACAGATGGTAAATGCAAAGTGCATATAATGTGATTTAGCTACAAATGGGATTGTAGGGATACTCATGACAACGAACCTCAGTTATTGTGGAAGTGATGGCCCATTTTCACAATTATATCTTCTCAAAAATTTGAAGCTTCACTTCCCTGCACCACCTTAGTCATGTGTGCAAACACTAACCCTACTACATCCAAACCTACTTACAGGGGTACATAACAACGTTTCCCCTAACAGTACCACTAAACAAGACACACACATGCATGTACACACATTTCAAGCAAACTGATATGCATGCATACCAACACATCTATCCCCTTCTCTAGCTTTTAATCTAAACCTAACCTGTAAATACTCATGCAGACTTTGCGCACACACACACACACACACGCACACACACGCACACACACGCACACACACACACACACACACACACACACACACACACACACACACACACACACACACACACACACACGCACACACACACGCACACGCACACGCACACGCACATGCACACGCACACACACACACATGCAACTCTCAGTACTGAAACTTTCAATACCGTTGAATGATTAGGTTTTATTTAACAGTGTTTTTTAAGAGGAAGAGAAGTACCAATATCCTGGAAAAAAGCAGTGGTAGAGGGTAAAGCTCCATCAGATCCAGCTTCATACAGGCCCATTTCAATACTAAATCATGATTATAAAGTGTCTATAATGGCTAAAAGTAATGACAAAATTGATAGATACAGATCAATGTGGTTTTGTGGAAGGGAGGCAAACATTTGACAACATTAATAGAGCACTCATGATCCAGGGGGTAGCAGAATGTAAGAAAATACCATTGTTGTTGGTAGGTCTTGATGCAGAGAAAGCATTTGACAGAGTAAGCTGGGACTTTATGAGCAGGGCAATGAAAGCATTTGCATTTCCTGAAAAAATGTCTAAGGTTGATTAGGAGGATATATGAGGGATCGGAGGTGAGAATTAAAGTGGGTGGTGCTTGAGCAGAGGAACCTGACAGGAGTGTCTTCTTTCTCCTTTATTATTTGCATTATATTTAGAACCACTGGCAAAAAAAATAAGGGACTCAAAATTCAAGGATATAATTGCTATGGTAGTCAAGAACAGCTGGCTCTATTTGCAGATGATATTATTCTATATCTGACAAAACCAGATAGACATTATATTGCTGTAGAACATTTTGAGAGAGTGTCAAATATTTTTGGGGTACACAATTAGTGAAGCTGAAACAAAGGAAATTGCGGTAAATTATGTACCCGAATATGAATTGTTCCAGCAATATCTATATTTATGGGGACATGATAAAATGAAGGGTTTATGAGTATGGATTAAAAATTATTCTGGTGTGGCAGCTAAGGCTATGTGGGAAGGGACTAAACAAAAGATAATACAAAAACTAAGAAAATGGAAGCTTTATTATATGGATATGGATAGTAAGAAATAAGCAGTTAAAATGTTTTTAGTCCCATTAGTCTTACACAGAGGTCAGGCATATTTTTATCAAACAGAAGAGAAGTTGTGGATAGGAATTAATAAAGAGCTGAAGGATTTTATCTGGGAGGGTAAGATAGCAAGAGTCAAGTGGGATAAGCTGATTCTTCCAGTAGAAAAGGGTGGATTGGAATTATACAATTTGAAAGGGTATTTCAGAGCTACACAGTTAAAGCTCTTATACATACCACTAGCAGAAAACTATAATTCAAAGTGGAAAGGGATGATGACAAAACAATGGGGAAGCTGAAGAAACAAGGAGAGACTGGGATTTTGGATGCAGACCTTTAAGGAGCATAACAATAATCATACTGAATATTATATCTGTAAAGTAGCAGAAAGTATCCTAAAAATTAAGCCAGCATAGGAATAGAGAAAGAAGATTCTGCCAATATGGATGACTGCAATTAGGAATATAGACAATAGGCAAGGGGGGGCTGGAATTTATTGGAGAAAACTGGGAACGGAACCAAGGTATTGGGATCAAATAATTAAAGAGGGAAAGATGATAGAATGGGAATACACCAATAATTTATTTGGACTGTGAGTTAGAGATCACCTTCCCTGTGCTGATATCAGAGTATAGGCAAAGAGAAAGAAATAGGGGTCCTAAATGAAAGACCAGCACTGGTAGAGTTTTTTTTACAATATAGAACAGAAGCTGCCATTAAAAAATGAATAATTACTAGACCATATAAAATAGTGCATGATAACTATAAGAATAAATCAGATGAGGTTAGAAAGGATTGGAAAGAGAGATTGGATAAGCAATTCACAAAGAAACAATGGGAGGATATAGTATGTCTCCAAATATGCAAGATTTAGGATTTGTGCTTGGAAATGTTTACATAGATATTTATACACCCCAAGTAGACTCCAGAGAATTTTCCTCAGGTAGACAGCAAATGTTGGAGGTGTGAGGGGAAGAAAGAGGTAATTGGGAACATATTTTCTGGAGTGTGGTGTACAGATTTCTATGGAATGTTCAGATTTTTGCCACATATTTTTGATCAGTTTTTAATAAAATTGTGGATTTCTGACAAATCAGTAACAAATTATTAATAATTGAAGTTAGAAAATAATGACAGACATTTAGGTTTCAGACATCATACCCTTCAGAAAAGTCATGCTAATGCAAAAAAACAGTTATTCGATCAACTTTCTAAGTTTGTAAGAGCAATATTTAAAAATTGTCCCTATTTCTGGGCCTTTGTCCCTGTTTATTTATGGCTTTGTCCTGATTTATTGCTCTAAGAGGTTATGAGGTATGCAGGGAATATTACTCTTGAAATAAATACATGTGATTTGCTCAATTTCCATGAGTGAAAAAGCCTTGTTGAACTTAATAATCTGAAACTATTACTTTATGCCATAGATTATAACTCTCAGCTGTCTGGTATTTGCAGATAATACTGTTTTTTATAGTGAAATGATAGCATTCCATAAAATTCTGAGTGGCCCTGTAAATGAAAACTTTTTTAAGTTTGACCCATTCCAACTGCTGGTGCTACAACATCAGAGAGCTGCCATTCCCAAGACCCAAAGTCCTTAACTGCCACCATATTTGTGACTTGTGTGTAAAGGGAGCAGCCCGGCAGAGGTGAGACTGCAAGCAACCTGCTGACTCATTGAAAGTTAAGCCAGTTAAGCCAGTTAGTCAGTGCAAGCATTAGAGAGCCTTTAACATCTTCATCCTCAAGCTAAGCATTACAGATGTATCTTATCTTATTTTATTAATTATTGCTATATTTTTCTATCACATAAACTAACATTTTTTGTTTGTCTTTTAGCCTATGGGAATTTTCTCAATCCTTGAAGAGGAGTGCATGTTCCCCAAAGCTTCTGACCAGACCTTTAAGAATAAACTATATGATCAGCATCTTGGAAAGTCCAACAATTTCCAGAAACCAAAGCCTGTTAAAGGAAAGAAGGAAGCTCACTTCTCATTGGTGCATTACGCTGGTATTGTGGATTACAATGTTTCTGGGTGGCTGGATAAAAACAAGGACCCCCTGAATGAGACCGTCGTTGGACTGTACCAGAAATCATCAGTGAAAGTACTCGCTTTCCTTTATGCTTCATACGCTGGAGGTGGTAGTGAAGGTAGTGCTGTTATATATGTTTTATTGTGTATGTGTTCATTTTCAGTCCCCCAACAAGAAAACGTATATATGCACGCATACCTCTCAACTGTCCAGATTTTTGCAGAATGTCCTGATGTGTGCCTCATGTTTCTGGTCTACTCCTCATAAAATTTGTGATTTTCTGGCAAATCACTAGGATGATCTGAGGACTGAAGTCACTAAATAATGACATACATTTGAGTTTCAGACTTCAAATCCTTCATAAAACATATGTTAACACAAATCCTGTTACTCTTGCAACTTTCTAAGTTTATAAGAGCAATATTTAAAATCTGTCCCAATTTTTGGGCCTTTGCACCTCCATTTTGTCAGGCTCTGTCCAGATTTCCTGCACTAAGAGGTTGAGAGGTTTGGGTGCATGTAATGGCAGTATGGCAAATGAGCCTTAAACCTGACAACTGGTAATTCTATTTTTGCACAATATACTGAAATTAGAAGATTATGATAATTATTTTTATTTTTGAATTTACTGGTTCACATTAAGAATATGGCATATAACTTTGTTTCGGTAGCAACAGTGCTTGTGATACTGCGGAAATAGAGAAAAGAATTACAATGTAGGAAACAGTTTCATAATTTCAAAGTTTTATAGTTTGACATACTTGTTTCATTCCCAAAGGCCTTTAAGACACTGACTCCAAAATTCTAGGTGCATGAACTAAGGAACCTACCCAGTTTAAAGGCAGAATGGCCTCACAGCATGAATATAAGTTGAAAGTTTATTCTAAGTAGTGTCCATTGACAAAGAAATGGAACAACTTCTTTTTGCAGTTTGAATTTTACAGCTGCAAACAGCAAAGAGTTTTTCTCATAAGGAACATATTTATCATTGAGATCCAAATTCAGTAACCCCCATTAGTGCCTCATCTTGAAGTACCTCAAAAGCAAGACAAAATGTGTATCTTAAATATCTATAGGTCATAGAGTATCACAGAATAGAAACCAAGCATCTCTAAATATTTTGGGTATGCAATGTTATTTACTGCAAACAGTAATTTGTTTGGTTACTGCTTGGCATGTTTACTTTGAGCACTTTCTAATACCAGTAAGTTGTCCTTTGTGCAAAAAAAGAAAAAGCTGTAGTCTACTATTGGACTAACAACACTAGGATTTTAGGTGGCCTAGATTTTAATCTATCTATACAGCACAATAATCATAGTTACATAGTTACTATTTATGTATTTATTTCATTTATTTTACATTTGTTGACCGGGAATGGCTGACTGAGCCGAAGCCCTTTTTCAGCAGAGGCCCGGGGAGAAAAGCTTCAGTATATACAGATTACATTTAGTCATTATACAGATATTATATAAGTAGAAAATGGCAAACAGCTAGATTTCAGCAACAACATTTTTAAAAAGTAGTAGTAAATATAAAAAAGCAACATAGGAGTAAAGTGTTTTTTTTTTTTTTGCAATTTATTAAGGTGGGTTTGAGCATTGGCAGATCCATTGCCCTTTGAAATATTCTTTTAAAGTTAGTTTAAATTGTTTGGGATGTGGGAGTGTTCGAATTTCAAGAGGAAGTTTGTTCTATTCAATAGAGGGCTGGTAGCTATATACGTTGCACCCTGCTTTAGACTTGGGCTTATAGATATTTAAGAGGTTTTGGGAAGAGCTACGGAGGTTTCTTGAAGGAGCATAGTGGGAGATGACAGAGTGTAAGGCTGGACAAAAAGATGGCTGGTAAAGAATTGAGTGTATGGTTTGAAGCTGAGAGAGAAAGAGGTGAGGTAGCTCAAGCCAGTTTAAATATTTTAGAGAGAGACAGTGGTGAGATCTATAGGATTGTTGAGTTGCAAATCTAGCTACTTTGTAGTATGTAGTTTCAAGTCTAGCAAGGAGAGAAGTGTTTAGGTTAGTAAGGATTTGTGAGCAATATGTTAAGCAGGGAAGAAGGTAAGCATGAGTGAGGGCAATTCTAGCTTCCTGAGTGAGACATTTTTTATTTCTATACAGTAGACCTAATTTAAGGTGAGTTTTCCTGATATAATTGTTTATGTGGAGATCAAATTTTAGTTGATGATCAATTGTGATACCGAAGAGTTTTGAGCTAAATTCAACTACAATAGGGGTATTGTTAAGTGACTGGATAGTAAAAGTGGTCTTCATGTGGTTGGCTGTTTTAGGGAGGAAGAGTAAGAGTTTTGATTTTTTAGGGTTGAGGATGAGTTGGTTGTTAGAGAGCCATGTTTCCGCTGAGTTAAAGGAAGACTGGGTAGCTGATAAGAGTTCAGAGGGAGCGTTTGCTATTGTTATGACTGTAGAGTCATCAGCGTATTGGATAATAGAGGAGAGCCGACAGGAGGTATAGAGCAAGTTTGTGAAAATGTTGAATAGTAGTGGTCCTAAAATGGATCCTTGTGGGACATCCATTTTTATTGGAAGGGGAGTAGATAAAGCAGTGTCCCATCTTACCGACTGGAATCTATCTTTTAGATAGCTTGCAAACCATGCCACTGTATCTGGGGAGAAGTTGAGGTTAGACAGTTTGTTTAATAGTAGAGTGTGAGAAACAGTATCAAAGGCCTTTGAGGGATCCAGGAAGAGACAGGAGATACATTTGTGGTCATTTCTGGCCAGGGAAATAGTATTGAGAAAGGACAGAAGAGCAGTATAGGTGCTATGTTTTGTTCGAAAACTATGTTGAGTAGAAGTAGGTTTTCCTGAGAGAGATGTTCCATGACTTGAATATGTATGCATTTTTCAAGAACTTTTGACAGAGGGGAGAGGATGGAAATGGGTCTGAAATTAGAGATTTCAGTGGAGTTACTTCTTTTGTGGATAGGTAGGGTGTAGAACTGTTTCCAGATAGATGGTACTTTGGATTCAGAGATTGAGCGGTTTATAATGATAGAGATGGGAAAGGCAAGTGAGTGTGCAGCTGTCTGAAGAAAGTATGATGGCATGTTATCAGCAGATACTGAGCATGGTTTCAGTTTAGAGAGTAGGGTTCTGATGTATGGTTGTGGAGACGGGGTTGAGGGAGAAGGTTTTGGGGGGGGTAGTTGTTGAAGAGGAAGCTGGGCCTTTGGGGTTCCTTGTATTGGAACTATTGGAGTTAAAGAGTTTTGATATTGATTCAACAAAGTAAGTATTGAAGGTGTTGGCAGTCTCCACTGGTGTCTTGTCAGGGCTAGGGTTGGGTGAGGCAGGGTTTCCAGGATGAAGTATTTGGTTAATAGCATTCCTGAATTTTTTTTGGTCAGATTTTAGTATTGTAGGGGGGTTATAATAGAATTCTTTTTTATCTTTATTGATAAGAGTTTTGAACAGGTTTCTTTGTTCTTTATATCTTTGCAGGTCAATTGAGTCTTTTGTTTGTAGACATTTTTTCCAGAACTTATCTCTAGACTTCATGAGAGTTTGTATGTTTTTTGTTAGCCAAGGGGATATTGTTGCTTTTGTCCTAATTTTATGAGGTGGGAATAATGAGTTTATGATATCAAGAAAGGTAGAGTTGAAAGCTATGACAGCTTCATCTAAGGGGAGCTAAGTGAGGAAGTCCCAGTATACTCTAGAGATGAGGGTGAAGTATTTTTGGGTTGAAGTTAGAGAGATTATATCTAGTAATGTATTAATGTATCTGTGTGGTTTAGAGAGGTGGTTTGTATATCTTAGCACCTTTATGGGTGAGTGGTCACTCAAGGAATTGGGAAGGGTTTCTGGATTGTGATATTTGGAAGGAGCTGAGACAAGTATTCAATCAATTAGGGTATTTGTGGAGTGGGAGTTGTTTAAATGTATTGGTTTGGTAGTTAGCTGAGTAAATCCATACAGATTTATATATATATATATATATATATATATATATATATATATATATATATAGAGAGAGAGAGAGATTATCAAGCTGTCAATTGTCCTTCAGACCTTTAATACAGCAGTCACCTTCACATTATATTTATATTTACTGTCCCCAGTATAATCATCAACTAGCTTCTTATAGTTATCCAAAGAGACAGATTGCCTAACCCCTAATGGAAGTTCATTTCACAACCTCAGAAGACACTGAATTGTATATCTAGGTCTTCTTGCAGTTCTGTTATATTTCGTTTAAAAACATTTCCACTATATTTTATTACAAGGTATTGTTTTTTTTTTCAAATTAAAGTCTAAATCAGCCCGCCATTCCTCATTTACTGTAGCAGTGAAAGCCAAACACAGTTTGTCTGTCACTATTCTGTAAATATACTATAAAGTTATATTTGTTTAACTCTTTCTTTTAGTAAAACACCTCAACTAACTTGATCAATGCAATATCAATGAGTGATAAGGAACAAGATATTATATTCAATGATGGGTCTTATTATAGCTACACAAATCACTTTTACAATTTCTGGTTCACTGGAATAAACAGTACTAAATATTAATCCTAAGTTTCTTAAAGCATTTCCTTTAACTTGTATATGAAATTTAAATGTAAGATTGTTATATAAAATTGTATTAAGATCCTTAATCTGCTTAACAATTTCAAGTTCTTCCCCCATCATTATCCTTAATCTCTGATAATCTCCAAATTGTATTACTTTGCATTTATTATGACCGAATTTAAGACACATTTGTCTGTTTATTCATGAAGCATATCCAAGTACCCATTTAAATAATGCAGAACATTAGAATTATTAATCAATTTTAATCCTTGTTTTTATACAAATTCTGTATTATACTTAAAACCCAGGTGTTTATGAATAATAATAATTATACCCTGGAATACATTTACACTAGCCAATGTTACAGAATTCAGTCTAAAAAAACACATGGCTTAAAACAAGTCTTTGCCCTCTTTCTAGAAGTCGTGTCTTAATCCACTGAACCATAAATCTTTTACCCCCTAAGAAAGCAATTAATTAATGATGACATTATGAAGAAGACTATCAAATTATTTTGTAAGATCTAAATAAATGACAACAGCACCAATGTCTGCATCAAGGATGTTGTATACTGTTTTACAAAAGTCAGACAACTAGGACAGTGCTGACCTGCCCTTCATCTAAATCTAATAATGAACCATACTGGCAGTCTCTTTCAAGAATTAGAAGAGGGCACCTTTCAAAGCATTTGCAAAAGATTAGCAGGCTGACTAACTGGTTGATGATTCACCAGTTTGTTGTAGTACTCACTCTTATGAAGCAGGATGGGTCTACTTCAGACAATCGAAAACCCAGATTGTCAAAACTCACATCATCGAGATGACTTCAATGAAACCACATACAATCAAAAACTGAAAATATCGAACTTGACTTCATAGAAATTAAGGTATTTCCTGTTTCTCTGTAGCAACACTAGAAAAAAGAATGTGCATACCTCAATGGATGGTTCTCACATAGATATGGGTGTGCCGTGCCTGTTTACCCTTGTCTACAATGTGGTGCAATCTCAGAGTTGGTATATTTAATTTGCAGGGGGTGTGGGGGGGTGCAGGGGGTGGAGCCCATGTGCAACAATGTAGGACAGGATAGGTGTCCTGTGTTTTGGGCAGTAGGCATGATGTAGGTGGAGTTTGTGTACTTGTGTTCCAAAGGCTGTTTTTGATGGTCAAGTTCAATATTTTCAGTTTTCAGTGATATGCAATTTCATTGAAATTGTCTTGATGATGTGAGTTTTGATGATCTTGGTTTTTGATGGTCTGAAGTAGACCCAACAGGATACTACTAGCTAATGTCCATGAGGTAACATCAAAACAATACTGTAGGAAGTTATCAAAAATACAATAAGTCATTGTGCATGCAATTTTTCATTGGGTAAATAAATATTGCAGGAATTTCATCAGCTCCCATAATACTTTTGACTTTAACTTTCCTTAAAAGCTGTAAATATAGAGTCTATGTTCAGTCATTGAATGGGCTAACCATTGAATGGCTAAACATAGAAGAATAAGCATCAAATGTTCACTAAAGTAACTTTAATTTCATCAACAGGGTAAGTAACTACTCATCCAGCAGTTCCCCATCTTACACACGGAAGTGTTTCAAACCCACCAAAGTGTGGGACTTCGCCCATCCCTCCCCCACACCCCCTTACTATATATATATATATATATTAACTCCAAGACCACAGTACAGTGGAGAAAGTGGGTTTAAAAGACTTCTGTGTGTGAGATGGGGAAGTGCTGAACAAGTAGTTACTTACCCTGTCAATTAAATGAAAGTTCCGTGAGTGAACTTTCTATGCTTATTGTTCGATGTTCAGCCATTTGACGGTTATCCCATTCGATGGCTGACAATAGAATCATAAACATCATATCAGAAGGTAGGACCACCATAATCAAATCCAACTGATGACACTGGAAGAGTAATGTTAAATTTGGGTTCTACCAATTACAATTGTATGACATATTCATTGAAAAGTGTAATTATTTTTATGGTTTCTTTTTCAACTTTGACATCTACATTCAAGCGACCAACTTTGTCATAACAACTTATTTGGTTATTCACATATTTAACAAAATGTTTATTGTTACCCTTCACATTACTTAGATTTTCTTCATGTTAGCCTTACTGTTTCAGATAGCACTGTATAGTTTCTTAGCTGCTGCTTTATGCGGCTGGTTGCTGCATCTCGCTCTGTGTTTCTTGTATTTAAAAAAATACAGGTTTCCTATATTTCAGCAGCTTGGCCAATTTCCTCATTCCACAATGGGAGAGATAATAAAGTTTAATTCTTGGTTATCTATACCTTAGACTAGCTCAGATTTTTTTAACAAGCAGATGCTAGTGCAACCCATGTCTTATTTAAATTCTTGGTACACACTTTACACCATTCTACACCTTCAGTGTCTCTGCTTACCTGAAATGGATGAAGTGTACTGTTTGAAGCTTTGTGCATTCCTAACCATCTTACAATAACCTAGAATAAAAGAAATCAAATACTAGGTATTCAAAAGTGCATAGAGAGGGGAAAGCTCTAAAAATCAGTGAACAAGTCAGGATTATTCACAAAAAGCAAGTCAAGTGTATTAGCATGTGAGGAAAATGTAACCACTTGTGACACTTGTGTAAGAAAATGCCTATAAAAGATCTGCTTCCATAAAAGGTTTGCAATTGTTGGAATCCCATTTAGTATTTGGGTAGTTAAAATACCCTACAGTGAGAGTAAGTGAGATTGAGAACATTGGGAACTATACTTTATTGTAGAACTTTCTGTTTAAAACTATGATACAATAAATAATTTTAAATTCTGTTCCCTAACCATATCAGCTACTTTAGTTAACAAGAATTTTTATGAGAAGACAGTGTTGAGGCTGATAGCTCTGCGATAACTAAAAGAATGATACCCCACTAGGTGAAGAAATATATAAGCACTCACATTCAAAGTACCCATTCAGATGTGTATCAGCACAAATCACCCATTGCTATGTCTCAGTAATAATGATGTTTTCATATGCCTTTTGGTAAACCATTGCTTGGAAATCATCTAATTATTTAATCAGGGCTACTCTTAAAGAATGATTAATTTCTATAACTGGCCAGTCACTGCTTACGTGGTTTCTAACTGTCTTAAAACGCTCTGGATACTTTAAAACTAAGATGAAATCTGTTCTTGCCAATACTACTCAAAAATTATGTACAAGACTTTCCAGGTTTGTTATAATCTCAATATTGTTCTCCAAACAAAACTTCCTCGATCAGATGTTATAATGTCCGATTTTAATAAACTGATAATCATTCATGTTGGGAGAAGGTAAAATTTCACTGAAACAAACTTTTGTCTTATATTTGCCACAGAGCTCTACAATTCAGTATTCTTTTTGAAATGCATGGCATAAAGGAATATTACTGTAGTCATTGATTCTTGCAAGCACACTGACTGCATTAAAAGACCAATTATGTTTGAGTAACCTGTCTACAAATCAGGTACATTTTTGAGGTCTAGTGCTCCCATGCAAGAAACTCCTATTCTTTTTCCTAAATTACACAATTGTCTGATGACTTTGTGAAGCACAGAGTTGCCTATTTCCAAATTTCTTTAAAGGGAGCTCCTGCACATTTTCTGGATGCCTCAATCAAACAGTCTAATTTTGGAGGCACAACATTGCCAACTATTTTCCTCTTTTTTAACTTATGATTAAGGGACAGAGTTGTCGGACTTTGACTTGATTCAGCATTAGTATAACTTGTGCATTTAGAAGCTCTGTCACTATACCTAGTTGCCTTCATATCATAACTCCCAGCTTCAACCAAGACTGGCTGAGAAGAGTGAGCCAGTGAGGGGGCACATGACCTTGTATCATCATAAGAAATGGTATCATGATAGGCAGAGTATAAAACCTCAGACCTTACTAGTGCAAAAGCCATGTTGTGTAAGTGCATCAACATGGCTTGTCAAAGTCAGGTTGATTAACTTAATTAAGTGTGTGTACACATTATTAGCTGGAGGTACAATATATATAATGAGAGGCTCTCTGAAGTGTATGCGTGTGCAACATGAGTTGAAATTCCATATTCTAGTGGATAGACAACTTATGTCTGAATTTGTACTTCACTACGCATAGTACAATGAGCTCTCCATCACTCAAGCCACATACATCCTTCCTTAACTGTTTCAACTGAATGCCTTAATCTTCTAAATAAATATCTTTGTTACATATATTGATGTTTGGATTTGAAAATAGGTCTTTGTCAGTGCTATACATTTATGTTTAATGCACTGATTAATGGCAGCTTCCTCTAACAGTGACAAAGTCAGGCTTGAGCAAGTCTGTCCATTGTTTAACATAGCATTATACAGTTCTCCAATAAAGTAAAACCTTAAAACAAGTTTACAAATTGGAAACTAATTCAAATCTCTTAGGTTAAATGTTTACAGTGACTGGGTCAAACTAAAGCAGTAACATGCATTGTGTTTGCAACAACATGCTATCTTTCTCACCATTCACTCCTATAATGCACATCATGGTAAGGAGCTAGATGTGTTCTGGCATCTTTGCTTCACATGCAGAGCATGCGATCAGTAGAGCTCATGACTACTCCCCGATGCAGCTCACTTTAGAGTTTAAGGTCCCTTTTGAGTTATCTAACCAACTGCCTGGCTAAAAACACAAAAACAAAATAAAATAATAGAAACAAATTGCTGCCTAGCTAGTCATGGCACACATCAAATGTAAAATAAAGTCAGAAAGCACTAAAGTGTGATTTTTCCTACTTAGCAAGCACAGCAGGTAAAGCAGTGGCACTACAACACAATCAAAAATGCTTACAGTGAAGCATACCTCTCAATCGTCCAGATTTTTCCTCATGTTTTTGGTCTGTTCCTCATAAAATTTGTGGTTTTCTGGCAAATCACAGAGGATTGAAATCAATATACAATGACATACATTTGAATTTCAGACTTCATATCCTTAAGAAAATGCACGCTGACATAAACCCTGTTATTCTAGCAACTTTCTAAGTTTATTAAAGACATATTTAAAATCTGTCCCTATTTTTGGACCCTTGTCCCCACATTATTTTAGGCTTTGTCCAGATTTTGTGCACTAAAAGGGTTAGAGGTATGCAGTGAAAACTTACAGTGAAGACTCACTAAATACAAGAAACTAACTGTTGTCCACCCTTGATATGCCATAAGCCAGATACTTATTTCCATGCATACAACATCAAGCTCAGTCTTCTCTCTTTTCAACTAAAACCAAATCGAAGTGTGGAAAAAACAATAATCATTTTTATGATCCAATGAAACCAACAGGTCATTGGTATAAATACTTGGGATTTAGGTTCTTGAACTATGTTTCCTGAAATATGACTTTGTTTATATATATTTGCTCTATTGCCACTTCCCTGGTTCCTGACCACAATTAAGCATTGCAATACTTTGAGCCACTTGTCTATAAACTGATTCCAGGTTATCAGGGGAACACCAGTATGATGCAATGATGAAATGTAATTTGACTAGTACATAATCCTTAGAATTCAGACAACTTATTGCCCACACTAACTGGTCAATTAGCATGATGGAGAGAGAGATTCTGATTCAGTGATATGGTAAAGACACACTGAGAAACATCTGATTAACTGCTGAATGCCATGTGTCTGAAATGAACACTGCAGTGTCAGACCTGACCAAGATTACTGCTGTCCCTAGCAGCCCTTGCATTGCATTAGCAAATACATCTCATACACACACACACACACACACACACACACACACACACACACACACACACACACACACACACACACACACACACACACACACACACACAGATTCAGTAACCATCATACACACCCCTACAGACATGTATAGACATATTTATGCACATGCATGCACTGGCACACATCAATCCCCATGGCTCTCCTGTACTTACCTGCACTGCAAACACCCTAATAGGAGAGAATGGGTGAATGCCACCTTTTGAAGGTGATCACCAGATTGCCGCATTAGCATGCAACTTCCCCAGGTAGACTACTCTACTCACTAAGGCCACCGCAACAGGAATATCTCAGTGGCAGAGCAGTGTCTGAATTAGAAAGGCTTACTGTGATGTGGAAACCTTCCAAGATAAGGCTTCTACATGAAAATAAGCCTTTCTGAATTCACCGCATATGCTTACTTACTCCTCATATTATCTATTTATTCATATATCATTTCACAGCATGGTTTCATCTCCTGAAAAATCACACCTCTTTATTCAGATTTAACTTTCACTCTGTCTGAAACCACAATAAAATGAATTATTATTTAATGGGAATGCTCTGCTTCCAATTTTAGTTCAGTACACATCAGTCAAGAAGTAAATCGTGGGGTATCCCACCATCTAATTTGGTAGTTGCACTGAAATAAGGATCCACGCAGTGACGGAACACTTTAAAAACTATGTCCGTCATGTTTTATCATCACCAAATGGTGAAACATACAGACTGCTTTCTTTTAATTTCAAGAATGCCCAACTGCAAATAAACTAAATTTTACATCTTATTAACCATGCCATCTTTGAATTCACAGACAAGCTTGTCCTATGTGCTATAAAGGTTTCTTGCATTTTAACTCTGCTGCTATTATTATAGTGGCAGTGCCTGTACCCATGTAGTGCAATGCAAATACATTGCAGCATAAGTAGGCATACACAGCACATTGTTAAATTATAATCATTGACTTATATCATCTCAAACCAACAGAACAATGCACTGATGGAATTTGTATTACATAATCTCATTATTTTAAGATGTCAAGATATTTCTTTTTAAAATAAAATCACTGCTTAACAGCGATGTACCAAGACAGGGCCAATTATAATTCATATATTTAGCCACAATAGGAGACTGTACTGGGTTTTGACCAAACAATGCTCCCGCTATGAATAAAATATGAATTACTTACTGCTTGGTATAGTATATTGCCAGATGATATCATAGTACACTTATGTCAACAATGTCAGAAGAAAGTTATGATTCATAGTTAAGGTGCCATTTATACAGGCACATTTTTCATAAAGTGTAAAATTTTGTACATTTTTAGAAATACCTCACCAAATAAATACTGAAGATGAAGAAATAATAGACAAATGATTAATGATTCACACGTTCAAAGGTTAATACTAGGATATTAATCCAGAGAACCATTAGCATTTTAACTACAATATCCCAAATCATATGTACCCACTGATTTATACCTAGGGGCCAGACTTGGGGTGTATTTATGATTGTCCATTTATTCATCCAGTTTACTCATAAAGAGGGTCGGGGAGTTATATTTGCTTTATATCCAAAGGAAGTTTATTTCATAAAAGGAGGGATTCTCTGGAATATATATATATCTCACCAGCAAGTCCTAGCTATATTTTGGTAGAAGATAAGATTTCTTGAGTGTGTGTATAGGCTGTTACTAGCTTTGCAGATGTGCAGGAGGTTGTAGAAGTATGGATCCTTCAAGGCTCTGTATTTATTTATTTGACATTTGTTTACCAGTAAAGTCTGACTGTGCCAAAAAGTACTCATTTTCAGTGGAGGCCAGAGGAGAAAAGTTCTACAATTACAATTTATCAAACATCAATTATAATTTAAATCACAAAAGTATCATGTAACACTACAAAACATAGGAGTAAAAAAATGCTGTAATGAGAAAAACACAGGACATATATTTCATAGCGTGTAAGTTAGATGTCACCTCTCAAGAGGCTGTAAGAAAAAGAAAAGAGAGAGTGATTTAAAGCAGTCTGGGTAGCACAAAGAAGACATACCCTTGATTATCTTAGTGAGGAAACACTGCAGTTTCTCAGGCTGGGTCATACGTTTAGAGAAGTACATACCAAAGAGGCCATTATACTCTATTATCCACATGATGAAGGGAGAGTAGAGATGAAAGAAATACACCTGGTGATTAGCCTGGCTCACTAAAAGGATTTTCTAACAACAGTGGCATATGGTGATCAAAGGATAGCTTATTGTCAATAAAAGGGACCAGGTCCCTAATGAATAAGTCTTGGCATTTAGTTTTAGGTCATGGTCCACGCACCACTGATTGGTGTGTGTTAAGCCCTCTTGAAGAATCTGGAAGTCAGACGGTGAGTTAAAAACATCTCCAACTTTGCAGTCATCTGCAAACCTATCCAACCACAGGCCTGTGAAGTCATACTTGACATCAGAGAAGTAAATACCTAAGAGAGATGATCCTAGAACCAATCCTGGGGAACCCCACTAGTAACTACTCTTTTTGAAGAGAACTTTCTTTGCACACTAATAAATTGGGTTCTGTCAGTTAGCCAGTTTGCTATCAGGAGGGAAAAAGAGGGGTCTGAATTTAGTTTGATTAGATTATCGATAATGGCAGAATGTGGGATGATGTCAACAATCTTGGCCAGGTCTAAATAAGCAGTGTGAACTGATCTACCTGAGTATGACACATCAGTGACTTGCTCAAAGAATCTCATCAGGTTTAGGACTCCAGATCTGGTTTTAAGAAACCCAAACTAGCTTTGGTCCAAGGCTCATAGGTTGCCTATGCCCCTGTTAATAAGTTCCATAATGATGCTTTTCATTGCTTTATAGATATGACTGATAAGGCTTAAAGGTCTACAAGTTTCATGGACCCCCTCCCCCTTTGTAGAGTGGGATGACTACCATGGTTCTCCATTCCTCTGGCATGAATCCACAGAGAAGCTGAATATGAATAGCCTTAGAAGTATGCCTGCCAGACAGTGCTTGATGCTGACAAGAAGGCAGCCTAGCATATTATCAGGACACATGAAGCCTGTGTTTTTGGCCTTTGAAAGAGCATTCAGAACTTGCTCAGTGGTAAACAGAGGTGGTAGTTTTCATGAGGTAACAAGTTAGGGAAAATTAGGGGCAGAAAGGCGAGGAAGGTCAGAGTTGAATTTGTCTGGTAATATGCTGGCTATATCCTTAGAGAATGAGTAGATATGTTGCTACGGTGTATTACCCTGAGCAGTGCTGGGCATTACCACTACATTTTGTAACACAGCTGAAGAAGGCCTTATAGTTGTCCTTAGCAGAGGAGGCAATCCTGAATTCATACTTACTTCTGGAGGATTTGAAGTTATTTATTGATCTTCCTGGCTAAGTTTCTTCTTTTTATTGTATAGTTTATTTCTACTAGTGTTCCACCACAGGGGGTTCTGCCTGAATTTGCCATTGTATTTATGTCTGATGGAGACAGATGTCTAGATGTCACACTTTGAGGTGGGCATAAAAATTATCTGCAAATGTGGCAATGTGTGAGATGGGGTCCCTGAGGTGAGGAGGTTACTTAAATTTCATCAGGCCACTAGTTAGCTGGATTAAATTTGCCTTAGAGTAGTTTCTAAAGACAGAAGGGTTTTGAGGTAAGTCATATTTTATCCTCATAATGAATATTACCATATGATGGCCGGATTTGATCAGTGATATGGCAAATGTAGATGCTGTATATAAAGTATCTATATTGGTGAGAACCAGGTCCAATATTCTTAATCCCTAGTCTGAACTTGAACCTGTTGGTTTATGGTGCTGGCATAAATTTAGTCCAGGAATCTCTGTACATATTTATTTGAGGTGATGTATGTTTCCAAATTAATGGAGGGATAGTTGAAGTCTCCTAAGAGTACAGTGTCAGACTCGATAGGGATGAATGTCAGTAGATATACTTCATGGGCTGCAGGTGACATGGGGTGGCACAGCAGCTGGCTATGGTATGGTATAGGGATTTATTTACCATGAAAAGGATATGGAGGAGGTCAAAGCCATTGTCCAGGTTTATGAGTTTGGAGGTGAAATAGCTTCTTAGGAAGAAAGACATGCAGCCTCCAGCAACACTGTTATTGTCCTTGTAAGGTCTCAAGGAGTAAAAGGCAATGAAGCATTTCAATATTAGGATGCTACCTCTGCTCTGAAAACTGTTTCAATAACTCCGGACATCTATATTTTAAAGAATTAGGAATGCTTGTGTGACACCCCCCAGTCTGGACCACTAATCAAGGAGCCTCAATCCTCACCACTGACAATAGAGAGGGACATTCACTTGGAATACAAATTGCTACACTCAGTATTTCCAGATGCAGACCTCTCTGTATCAAGCACAATTTCCCTTAAGAGCACACAGGGCACAAATTCAGTCTGGGGTCTGGGTGTCTCTGTCTCCCTACAGGTCCCCAGTAAGACTCCCCAATGGCACAGCTGTAGGGTTAGGTCCTCAGCTGAGTGTCCAACCCAAGTCCTCCAGCACTCTTTCTGTGAAACCAATGCTTCCTGTCCCTGCTCCAGGTAGCCAACACACACACTCTTTGAGATTTAAGTTTCACACACTCACACACCTGGGAAAGGCTTGCACAAATTTACTAGATATACCACCTTCTGTCCAGATTATAAGGTAGTTTCACTGCCACCAGTCAGTTACTATAAGCCTCTTAAAAGAGTATCCAAGTATACTGAGTGAAGTTAATATTAATACAAATGGTAATGTTGACCAAACAGCAAGGCTTTCAGGACTGGCCAGAGCTATCACCAAATAAATATATGCAAATACTCTCAAAACTTAAATATTTTTCTAAAAGGACCAGACACAATGAGAAATTTAAATATAGGTTCATAGGTTCATATGATGATACTAGGCTATTGGCCCTGAGGCCCTTATAAGGCTAGCCAAGAATTTCACTCATGTTCTCACAAAGTCAGCACCTGTTTTCCCTGTCCGGCAGAGACACAGATGAGATCCCAGGGGTATATTTTCTGTTTCCCATCCAGTCATCCAGGTTTCTCTTAAAGAGGGCTAGTGAGATACTCTGCTTGACATGGAGAGGAAGTCTATTCCACAGATGGGGGAGTCGTTGGGACACAAATCTCTCCCACCAACAAGTTCTATTAATGTCAGTCACAGACTAGGTTGAGACCTTGTGTGCAGGTAGCGCGAGTGGAGTTTGACTTACAGATTTGCAGCAACTCCATCTGAGATGGCCTTGTATGCCAGACACAGGTCACCTCTGAGCAGTCTGTATGAGACTGAGTAGAGGGGCAAGGCTTTTAGCCTATCTGTAAAGGATAGGTGTTTGAGACCCTAGATTATCCTGGTCAGGAACCTCTGTGGTCTCTCCACCTGCTGCATGTGCTTGGCATGGTACATGATGAAGGGGCATTGTACTCAATAATGGGTCTGATAAGGGAGGAGTACAGGGATGTTATGACCTCCTTGTTATTGGATGAAATACCCTTACTTATGAGGTAGCCCACGTAGAAAGTCTTCCGTACAACAGAGGCAACATGGTGGTCAAAAGTCAGGTTGCTATCAAACTGGGTGTCCACGTCCCTGATGACTGATTGCATGCTTAGTACATTGTTATTAATGTGATGCATTTCTTGGCATTCAGTTTGAGGCCATGCTTCTGGCACCAGTCATTAGTTTGGTTAAGGCCCCCTTGGAGGATGTTCACATCACTAGGGGAATTTATGACAGTGTCCAGCTTGCAGTCATCTGCAAACTTGGTCACCCACAGACCACTGGTTTTGGCTTGCACATCAGAAAAGTATATCCCAAACAGTAGAGGCCCCAAGACTGATCCTTGGGGTATACCGCTTGTTACGGGTCTACTACTAGAGGTGGCTTCCTCTATTTTGACTGAATGGGTTCTATAAGTGAGCCAGTTAGTTATCCATCTGGTAACATATTGGTTTATGCCTAGCTGTGAGACTTTATCTATTATGCCCAAGTTGGAATAGTGTTGAAGACTTTGGCTAGGTCAAGATAGGTGGTATGCAGTGTCTTGCTCTCATCCATGGCTTTGCTGATTGTTTTGAAGAAAGCGATCAATTTCAACAGGAATGATCTCTCTTTGACAAAATCAGCCTCCCGTATGTGATTAAGCATTTGGAGGTTTCTAATGTCCTTGCTTATAAGGTCCATGCTAATGCATTACATGACCTTGCAGATCAGGTTAGTTAGGCTGATTGGGCTATAAATGCCTGGGTCAATGGATGCTCCACCTTTGTGCAGAGGGATGATGTGGCTGTCCTCCACTCTGCTGGGATGAAGCCGGTGCACAGGCTTTGGTTGAATAGGGTGCCTAGTGGTGCTGAGAGCTCTTGCCTAAGTTCATGTAGGGCACAGCCAGGGATGTTGTCAGGTCCCATGGAGGCTGCATTTTTTGCCTTTGAGATGGCATTAATAACCTGCTCCCTGGTGAGAAGATAAATAATAAAATAACATGAAAATACTAAATATCTATTTACAGTAAATACCAGAGTTTCATTCAAAGGAAATATTAAAAATAACACAGATGGAAGGTTTCACACAATTATAGAAAACAGTATTTAGCTAGTCTCACTATCTATTACTGATTGACTAAAAGAATTACTGTTCCTACTTACTAAATAGAGCAAGGCAAGATACTGTGGGTGAGTGGTCCTTGTTTTCAGATGCAAGACAGAATACAGAATGCTGCTGCAACTTCATTCTCTTCTGTTATTAGACATTATTTCTCTACAGAATGACATCACATACATCTGGTCATCTGACTTTGTTTCCCCCACTATCCCCCATCAGTAGAAGCTGCCAGGGTTTAGCACCTATGTGCTACAATACACACTATACACTTAGCTAAGTTTTATTAAAGCATCTGGAAGTCATAAAACAGTAAAACCATTCCACTCTTCCTACAGGAGCTACAACCTATTCTCTAGCACAGACATTAAGTCTCTGGCTCCCTTCAAAACTGTGGGGTAACATCTTTATGGCTTAATCTATAAAGTAATTTAATTTCATGAATATTTCTTTCAAAGTCAGGTGGATTAACCTCTTCTCTACCAATACATGCTGTTATAATGTATACATTTAATTCAGTTACAATAATACATGTACATTTAATTTCCTTCCAGCAGGGTGCACTGTTGATATATTTTAACACAAGCAAACCTCACAAGTATATTTTCAGCACAATCACCTGTACAAATCAGTTTGATAATGCAAATGATATATAATTATTTACAAAATTCCAGCTAGCTGTGCTGGCATATATTACACATCCACTGCCCCACTTCTCCTGGCATGGCTGGCAGTACTTCCTATTATCATCACAGCCTGTAAGAAGTGTAATGTATTCTTTAGGCTTCTATCATTGAGCAGAGCTATCTTTATATAGTTTTGATTTTGTTTGGCTATATAGGTAATTTAAGGAGTTTGACCTTGTCTAGAAAAGTCACTACAGGACAGGAAAAAAATCCTAGATAATATACCAAAGCCATGAGGATAGATAGGCAGGCCATCCTTAGCAAAGCAGCCATCACTATTTAACATCTTCTCCTAGGCTTATATATATTGGCTCCCTTTAGAATGATGCCAATAGCTAAATCAATAACTGATGCCAGTTATCTTTTGTTTGCATTGTGGCATCACTCTAGCAATAGTAGTTTATTGCTCAAAACTAGTTTCACACCAATTTCAGATGCATATTTTAAGAGCTCCATCATGTTTCTTTTTATATGATCCAAGGAGATATGCCTCAAGTTATTCACCCCACATGTAAAATGACCATGTCATGTGTATACTTAGGGTGAGGAGACTTGAGGGCCATAGTGACACTGTGGATTCCGGCACCTGAAAGGCAACTAACTATCATTATGTCCTTGCTCAGCATGATGACTGCTACATCTATGTGTCTGACTATACTGTCACCTATGACTAAGACATTACCAGATATACTGCCTCAAACCTTACTGCCAGATGATTGACCCACTTTTGTAGATGTGTTCTCTGTTAAGTTGCTGGCGCATTAGTGCAACAATGAGTGCCCTGTATACCAAAACTTCATCTAAGAGGCCTCTGTAGTTTAGGTAGGATCTTTCTAAGTACCTCAGCATAAGAAAGTTTATTTGTTTGTAAATGACACTGTAGGTATGGTTGTGTTAGGTGGGTGTTTGAACTGACAACATGCTATTTACAATCTATAGTCTTTGAAAACTGGGTGGCCTCTAAGGTTAGTAGATACTTGCATTGAGGACCTAGAGAAATAAGTAACTTACACATCAAGTGCCACACCACATTATTTCATCTGTAATACCACATAGCCATTTAAGTGCCCCAACTTGAAAACTCGAATGAATAGAAATAACAGTGGGAGGAGTTAAGAAGGAATGCAGCATATAACCCTTACATATTTATGGATAGAAGGAACAGTGGCAGAAGTTAGGAAGGAATGCAGTGCAAAACCTCAACATATGCATGGGCATTAACAACAACAGGAAGAGTTAGGATGAAATGCAGTGTTCAGTAACATGTTTTTTACTTGTTGTAGGAGTTAGAGGCATGACTACATTCTAATGATATGGGAAGTGTTAAGCATGGAAGGAAGTGAAAACGTGAGAGAAGGTAACTGGTGAGAGATGTAGGGATGGATGGATAAGTTGAGGTTATAGAGTCTGGATGGGACAGTCAAATGCATGTATACAAGCTTTTGATACTATGAAATTAAACCTACATCATGCATTCATAATGTACTTTTGCAAAGATCTTCCCTGTTTATATGAATGCATGAAGTTAAAGTCCATATGGACAAATAAGGTAACACACAGTACCTTTTTGAACAATACAAGGGTTGAAATAATGGTTAAGGTATTTATCTTACAGACAAAAGGTACAGAGTTTGATTCTCACTAAGGGATACTGGCTAGGCTTAAAAGTACTTACCCATGAAAGCCTATGAAAAATATTTATGAGGCCTGGGGACTAACATTAATTGGAATGTTGTTATTTAGTGGCAATATATGCAACTATTCTGTACAAATAATTTTATGGTACAAGACTCAAGGTCTCACAGCATCTAAAACATGCTTATCAAGAGAACATGTCATTCCTCATTTAAAGTATATGGTATGAGGTATAATGTTTTTTGCATTGTGCCATACATCAGTAGGACAGATATACAGGAGTGCTGCAAGGTATATAGATGCATAGGCAATTGCTAGGCTAGCAGTTTAGGAGACCATTGAGGAGCCTTACCCAATTTCTCATTTTCCATAAAGCACTGGTTAAGCGACTTGTTCAGGTTCACACAATAGGCAAATAGAAGCTGAGAGAATTAAACCTAGGACCATAACAAACCAGTTAACTGCAAAACCACGTGGTCTTTTGGGAGAAAAATGCTTTATTTAAGCTCAAAATGGTTTGCAATGTTTGCAACAAGTTTCTTTTTGCAGTACTGGAAAAGGTTAATAGGAACCTGAAGGGTGGACCATGGGATACTGTCAGAATTTAAACTGATGCCGCAGTTACAAGTTAGTGCATTAGGTCCACCAGAGCTTAATTGGAATGTATCTATTACAAGTTCTCTTAAACTTTGTGCTATGCAGTTATTATCATGCAAGTTTAAACAGGGCAGAATATAATTTATGTTACTGTCAGTGACAGGACAATGGCTACATATGGTGGACACCTACTACAGCCTGAAGAAGCTAGGTGACTGCAAACTACTAAAACTATTTCTTGTTTCAGAGATGTAGACACCCAGGTAAGCTTCAATCCAGTTTCTAAATGTATTACTTAAATAATACATCAAAAGTAACAAAACATTCCCATAAATTACATTAAAATATATAGCCCCAAGGAATGAGTCTTCCAATAATAGATCAATAACAGCAATACATATAACCAGTCTTTTCTGTAAGCTCCCCTGAGATTTCTCTAATAAAACATGTTTTACAGCTGGGGATTTTCTGAAATATCTATAGAATTATAGCAAAAATGTTCCCTCATTAGTATACTTGATTTTAAACATCATGCGGTATCTGTTAACAAGGCCAATTATATTGATAATATTTTTAGAACTGTATTTTGTTTTTAAGTGAACGATGGCTGGTTATCCTGCATTTAAGAAATGACCTTACGGTCTGGAGGACCCAGATTAGGAGGAAGGCTCAAGTGTTTGCTTGCTTGTTCTACTATCGCAGGGAGATAGTGAGGTTCTTTCAATCAAAGGGATGACCACTTACAATGACTGCAGTGACAAAGCTCTGTACTGTTTATTGTGTGGGTTGATAGCCTTAAGGTTGATGTGCAATAGTGTACATTAATGGAGAATGAAATGAGAACCAGGCTGCATGCAGTTACTGGCATCCCTAATGTTGGCATGTGACAGTGACTAATACTGGTGACTGGAATGATGGCAGGCTTTGTACAGTCTGCTCTGTGAGGTAAATGTCCTGAAAGTTGGTGTATAAGAGTGCCCAGTTGTGATGGCTGCAGTGATAACAAACTGCATAAAGCTTATTATGTGGACTGACATTTGAAGATTGGTATATCATAATATCATTATATTAGATCAACGAACACGTAAATGTTCGAATCTGTAAAGGTCGGCCGTTATAGATCGAACATTTACGTGTTCTAAAATCTTTAAAAATAAAAAAAAAGACTAAGTAATAAATACATAAACCAAAGGGTGTAGGCAGGGGAGGCAAGCCCCTCTGCAACCCCCTACTTAAATATACCAACTCCAAGATAGTGCTACAGTGTAGTGAAGGGGAAATTTCCAGTTTCCACATTGTAGTGCACTGATGTGCGATCTCGGAGTTGGTATATTTAAGTAGGGGGGTGTGGGGGCGCTTAATTTTTGTTTTCTTTATTTTGTTTTTTTTACATTTTCGAACATTTAAATGTTCGATCTCTAAAGGTTGACCTTTAGAGATTCGAACATTTAAATGTTCATTGATGTAATATAGACCCTAATATTCAGTACTAGTGGCTGGGATGATGACAAACAGTGAATACTCTGTTCAGTGAGCTGACATTCTCAAGGCTAGCATACAATAACACCCACAAGTGGTGGATGGAATGACAATAAACTTTGCAAAAGTTCCTTCTGTGGATTGGCATCCTGAGCATTAGTATGTGGCAGTACCCACTACTGGGAGCTGGAAGGACAGCAGACTTTCTAAAGTTTGATGTTTAGTCTGACATCCTTAAAGCCAGGCCTGTCCTGCCTATTACACAGAGGACTAAAACTCTGACTTGTTAATAAACTGCTTCCTGTGCTCATGGCAGAGGGCTTGATTCCTTCATTTGCCTGCTGTGTGTCTCTGATTAAGTCACTTAAGCAGACACTGCTCCCAGGTCGCCCCTAAAAAGGGGCAATTTGTCCAGAGGGCTTGCCCACTCAACTAATAGTTAAAAAAATAGAGGTTGTTATGCAACAGTGCCAGGCATTGGTGGTTAAATTGACAATAGTCTGTGTACAGTTTGCATGGGCTATGTGACGATTGGGGAGAGATGGGTGAAGGCTGCCAGCCTAGTCAAATATAATCTGATATATAATTCTGGAATTTGTAAATAAATGTAAAATATGGGCATGTTTTCTTGAATGTAAAAGAAAACTATGAAATGTGATACTGCCAAATATGTGACAACATTGCACTCTACTGGCCCAGTGAAGCATGTTTTGAACCTTTCATGTTAAAATTCTGCTCCAGTGCGTCTGGATGAAGGTTTCATGCCCATTGTTTTAAGGCTAAAGTTTGTGACCATAATTTACATGTGGATGGTGCTTTACTGCTCTGGTTTCTGTTAGAATATACATGTGAAATGTCTTATATTGTAAGTTTCTGAGCAGGTGTTGGATTGCTAAATAATGCAGTTTGTTTGAATGGGAAAACCTAAGTGTCAACATGATGTAATTTGGGAGGGACCCCACAGACATGTAATGTTTAAATATTATTTCTCAAAAAATATCTAGAGCATTTTGATCTTGATATCCAACTTAGCACTCTGCCTTATGCTCACATGTAAGTTTTAGCACTGTGATTTCTTGTAGGAATAGTTCAAGCTAGTAAAGATTTTGAAATCAGACCTGTCCTACTGTATTATTTTAAGTTTCTGTGTGATCTCTGAACTCTTAGATATCTCTTTGGTGTAGTAGTTTTGTCTTGTGTTTTAATTATTTATTATTAAATATTTTTTAAACTTTCTATCTGTGGCTGGTTTATGTAGAGATAAGCTCTACAGTATATTGCATATTTATAGAGGTTATTGTAATAGGCCACTCTAAAGTAAGCCTTGACTGTTAGTCATACTACCATTGGATTATAATATTGCACAGTAATAATTGGACACCCTTTTAAGGCCCTTTTAGTAGCTGATATTATTAGCTGGGTGGTGGCAGTAATTACTACCATATAGTCTGGGTAAAGGGGCACAGCTCGAGAATCTGTGTCAGCCTTTCCCAGGAGTGTCTGTGAAGCTGTATAAATACTTATCTCAAAGTGTGTGTGTTGTGTCAGCTACTTGGCAGGGACACAAAGCACTGGTTGGACAGAGAGGGTACTGGAGGTTTTAGCTTGCCCAGCTAGGCTGTGACCTGGACCCTATAGCTGTGCCAGTGGGGAGTCTTATTGGGGACCTGGTGAGCAAAGGAGCAACCAGCCCCAGACTGACTGTGATCTCTGTGTGCCCTTAAGAGAAATTGTACTTCACTGTGTGTATTAGTCATCCTTTTCTCTTCTATGAGATGACCTCCCTGGTGTTAGTGGTGAGGATTGAGGCTCCTCGATTGCTGGGTCAGGGCACGGTCATCACAAGTGTTTGGCAGTGGTGGGATCTACTTCACACACTAATTGGCTTACAGTTGTGTGGGTAGAGCAAATTCCTGTAGCTTATGTACAGTGATCTCTAAAAGTGTTTTCTACTCTAAAACAGCCACGCAGTGTATACTCAGAGTTCAGATCACAATTGTTTTATTTCTTTTGTTAGCTTAGTGTTAGTCAGGGTGAGCAGGCAGTAGCAGAAGAGGATGGAAAGCTGACAAGGAGCCAGCTGGCGGAGATATGCCAAACTAGGGGACTGGTGCATGGAAACCTGACTAAAGCAGACCTGATTGCAGCCTTGGTTACAGCTGCATCAGAAAACAGCAGCCTGGAGGACAATCAGACTGACAGTGGAGCTACAATATCCTCGGAGAATGGACAGCTCAACCTTTGTACAGTGGACTTAAAAATCCAGCTGGAGCTAAAGAGACTTGAGTTGGAGGCCAGGCATATAGAACTAGAAGCAGACGAGAAAATGAGGAGTCTCCAAGCTGAGGAAAATGAATGAAAAGGAGGCATGAGAGGGAAATGCTGACTCTTCACCAGAGTCATGGACGTAATGGGGAAAGGAGTAACCAGACCCCAGAAACACAAAAAGCCAGTAAATTTCTTCCACAGTTTAAAGATGGAGATAATTTTGATAATTTCATTCATATGTTTGAGTGGGTATGTAAACAGTATGAAGTTGACCAAGGGCTCTGGGTACGGTTCCTGACCCCCTTACTCCATGGTAAAGCTGTAACTTCTTTAGCAAAAATGTATGACACTGACTGTTTTGATTATACTGCTGTAAAAAGACATTTATTGGAATGTTTTAAGCTAACACCTGAAATGTATAGGAAAAAGTTTCATGAGCATAGATGCAAGGCAGATGAAAATGTATATGAATATGTTGCTGAACTGAGCACTTATTTTCATAGGTGGGTGAGTTGATGTCAGGTCACCACTTTTGAAGGGCTGGCAGACCTTTTGGTGAGGGAACAAGCCCTTAGCACTTTGCCTGAGGACATGAGGATCTGGTTAGCTGATAGACAATGTGCTACTTCAGATGAGTTGGGGAAGGAGGGAGAGCTATACCTGGCCAGCAGGGCAGCCCTGCACAGAAAATGGACCCCCAGTACTGCTCATGGGACTAAAGGAACCCATGGTGGGCTGCACAGACTGCCCCAACAGAATCTGCCAGTAGCAGGGAAAACCACTAGTCCAGGTTCACGTCCAGGAGCTAGGGTTAAATGTTTTGAATGTAACCAGTGGGGCCATGTGGCATACAGGTGTCCAAGGAGGCAAGGTGGGGAACCAAAGGTGAGGGAGCCAGTATGTGGGTAAGACAAAATGCCAATGGTGGGTTGTCTTGAGACAACAGGGGTATGGAACTACCATCCTGCAGATGTCCTGAGAGGGAAGGATTTGGATGAGGCAGTACTATGTACTTATGCAGTTACAGGCAGTAAGGCTGGGAGACAAGCATGTGGGTCTGCTAGCCTGGGGGAGACCCAGATAGACTGCATACTTGCAGCCAGGACTGCTGAGGTAGTTACTTCAGGGAGTGAGCTACGCTGTAGCAGTAAGACTGAATGTGAGCCACAGCTGCTTGTGGGTACTGATGTTCTCTTGGACAAGGTAACTGCAAAGGTAGAGGTGAGTAGTAGTACCCAGGCTGACAGTGAGACACCACTGTCAGAGGATGCCAGACTTCCTGTGGAAGGGGAGTTGGGAAGGGTTACAAGGAGAGACATGAGACAGGCTCAGCTATCAGACTATACATTGCAAGGCCTAAGGCAGGTAGCTAGGGAGGCACCTGATTCTCAAGGGAAGGGGTAATCTGTATACTGGAACAAAGGGTTACTGTACAGAGAGCGGACCCCTGAGGGAGGGCTAGAAGGTGAGAGAGTACAGCAGTTGGTAGTGCCTAGAGCTTACCGTCTGGCACTTCTAGCCATAGCCCATGATATTCCCTTTGCAGGTCATATGGGCATAAAATGTACAAAGAGGCGTATTATGCAAAACTTCTATTGGCCTGGAATTTCCAGAGATGTAACAGGGTACTGAAGAACCTGTGAGCAGTGCCAAAAGGTAGGCAAGGCAAGAGACAAGTTGAGAGCTCCTTTGATGCCTTTGGCTGTGATTGAAGAGCCATTCCAGAGGGTAGCTATGGATATTGTGGGTCCTCTGATTACCCCAAGTTCCACAGGGAAAAAGTATATCCTAGTGATTGTAGATTATGCTACACGATACCCTAAGGCAGTGGCTTTGTCCTCCATTGAGGCTGAGAAGGTGGCAAATGCTTTGCTAGAGATTTTCAGCAGGGTAGGTTTCCCAACAGAAATACTGTCTGACAGAGGTGCCAATTTTATGTCAGACCTGTTAGCTTGTCTGTGGAGGTCCTGTGGGTTGAAGCACATCACCATCAACAGACTAATGGTCTTGTTGAGAGGTTAAACTCTGCAATCAAGTCCATGCTATGGGCATTTGCAGATCAGTTTAGGAGGGAGTGGGACAAATATTTGCCCCATCTGTTGTTTGCTTACAGAGAGGTTCCCCAGGAGTCCACAAGTTTTTCATCCATTGAGTTGCTGTATGAACATAGGGTGAGGGGACCTCTAGATTTAATTCGAGATGAGTGGGAAGGTGAGTGTGAGTCTCACAAGGAGTCTGTTGTGGCATATGTCCTGAACCTCAGGACAAGGCTCAGGGAACTCATAGGCTTGGCCCAGGAGAACCTGGCAGAAGCCCAACAACAGAAAAAGGTGTGGTATGGCAGGAATGCTCGAGCTAGAGAGTATGCTGTAGGGAAGCAGGTGATGGTTCCCATTCCTGTCAGACACAACAAGCTGCAAGCAGCTTGGGAGGGACCCTACAAGATGGTAAGAAAGGTAAGTGCTGTTAACTACATGGTGGAAGTGCTAGGCGGATGGCAGGGGCACAATTTGTACCATGTTAACATGATGAAACCTTACCATGATAGGGAGGCCCTGGTGCTGAGCATTTGCAGTGGATTGCAGGAGGAGTCTGAGAGAGATCTTGTGACTGATCTCCTCAGTGAGGCTTGGGCTGACACCTTGGTGGAAGGGGTAGCAATGTCCCAGCAGTTATCTCCTACCCAGGTTCAAGAAATCTGAGCAGTGTTGCAGGAGTTTGGGGACATGTTTACCAGGAAACCAGGGAGCACCCACCTGGTGCAGCACCAGGTGGGTACATGACCCCAAAGGCCTATCAGGCAGGTCCCTTATAGGGTGCCTGAGAGAGTCAAACAGATTCTGAGGGAACAGGTACAGGAGATGTTGGAACTAGGGGTGATTCAAGAGATCAACAGTCCCTGGACCTCACCAGTGGTGTTGGTGCCAAAGATGGATGGCAGCAACAGGTTCTGTGTAGATTACAGGAAATTAAATAGTCACGCAGAGTCAGATGCTTACCCCATGCCTAGGACATATGATGCCCTAGAGCAGCTGGGTGAGGCTAAGTATCTTACAACCATTGATCTTACCAAGGGTTACTGGCAAGTGCCCTTGACTCCCAGTGCTAGAGAGAAGTCAGCCTTTGTGACTCCTTTTGGCTTGTATGAGTTCACAAAGATGCCCTTTGGGATGAAGAATGCCCAAGTGACTTTCCAGAGGCTGGTAGATCATATCTTAGCAGGAGCAGGAGGGTTTGCTCTTGCTTACATGGATGATATTGCTATCTACAGCCATTCCTGGCAAGAGCACCTTCCGCATGTCAGGGAGGTGCTGGGCAGACTAAAGGGGGCAGGGTTGACCATTAAGCTGAGCAAATGTCAGATGGGTATGGCAGAGGTCTCCTACCTAGGACATAGAGTGGGGAGTGGTAAGATAAGGCCAAAACCTGCCAAAGTGGAAGCTATTCAGGCATGGCCTACACGTGTTACCAAAAAGCAGGTGAGGGTATTCTTGGGGACAGCAGGGTCCTACAGAAAGTTCATTCCCAATTATAGTACCATAGCTGCACCCCTCACAGACCTAACAAGGAAGAACAGGCCATATAAGGTAGTGTGGACCCCAGCATGTGAGCAGGCATTTCAGAAGCTTAAGGAAGCTTTGGGAGGACCCCCCTGTGTTAGCCAGTCCAGACTACAGCAAATAATTTGTTGTGCAGGTGGATGCTTCAAACTATGGGGTGGGGGCTGTACTTAGCCAGATTTCTTTAGAGGAAGAAGAGCACCCAGTGGTTTATCTCAGTCATAGACTCCAACCCAGGGAGGAATGCTATGCAGCGGTAGAAAATTAATGTCTAGCCATAGTGTGGGCACTACAAAAACTTCAGCCTTATCTGTATGGAAGAAAATTCACTGTGATGACAGATCACTACCCTCTAACATGGTTAAACAGAGCCAGTCAGCAAAATGCCAAGTTGCTAAGATAGATTCTGGGTTTGCAAGCATATATGTCAGTGCAGCACTGCAGTGGGAGTAGAAATGCCAATGCAGATGGGCTCTCAAGACAGGGAATGGGGTGAGGTACACCCAGATAGACCTGACACTCTCAAGCAATGTTTCTCAAGGGGCACTTGAAAAACTTGCTTGAGTTCCCCGGGGGGGGGGGGATGTGATGATTGGGGAGAGATGGGCGAAGGCTGCCAGCCTAGTCAAATAGAATTTGATATATAATTTTGGCATTTGTAAATAAATGTAAAATACAGACATGTTTTCTTGAATGTAAAATAATACTGTGAAATGTGGAACTGCAAAATATGTGACAACATTGCACTCTACTGACCCATAGAAGCATGTTGTGACCCTTTCATGTTAGAATTTGGCTCCAGTGTGTCTGGATGAAGGTTTTATACCCATTGTTTTAAGGCTAAAGTTTATGACAAGAATGTACATATGGATGGTGCTTTACTGCTCTGGTTTCTGTTAGAATATACATGTGAAATGTCTTCTATTGTTGTAAGTTTCTGAGCGGGTGTTAGATTGCTAAATAATGCAGTTTGTTTGCCTGGGAAAACCTAAGTGTCAACATGATGTAATTTGGGAGGGACGCTGCAAACATGTTTGTTTACTAATGTTTAAATACTATTTCTCACAAGAGACTTAGAGCATTTTGATCTTGATATCCAACTTATCAGCACTCTGCCTTATGCTCACATATGAGTTTTAGCACTGTGATTTCTTGTAGGAATAGTTAAAGCTAGTAAAGATTAATTATGTATTTTTCTTTGAACTCAGACCTGTCCTATGGTAGTATTTTAAGTTTCTGTTTGATCTCTGAACTCTTAGATATATCCGTGGTGTAGTAGTTTTGTCTTGTGTTTTAATTATTTATTATTAAATATTTTTAAAATGTTCTACCTGTGGCTGGTTTGTGTAGAGATAAGCTCTAGAGTACATTGCATATTTATAGAGGTTATTGTAACAGGCCACTCAAAAGTAAGCCTTGACTGTTAGTCATACCACCATTGGATTATAATATTGCACAGTAATAATTGGACACCCTTTTAAGGGCCTTTTAGTAGTTCATATTATTAGCTGTGTGGTGGCAGTAATTACTACCATATAGTCTGGGTAAAGGGGCACAGCTGGAGAATCTGTATCAGCCTTTCCCAAGAGTGTCTGTGAAGTTGTATAAATACTTATCTAAAAGTATGTGTGTGTGTTGTGTCAGCTACTTGGAAGGGACACAAAGCACTGGCTGGACAGAGAGGGTACTGGAGGTTTTAGCTTGCCCAGCTAGGCTGAGACCTGGACCCTATAGCTGTGCCAGTGGGGAGTCTTATTGGGGACCTGGTGAGCAAAGGAGCAACCAGCCCCGGACTGACTGTGATCTCTGTGTGCACTTAAGAGAAATTGTACTTTACTGTGTGTATTAATTATCCTTTTCTCTTCTATAAGACAACCTCCCTGGTGTTAGTGGTGAGGATTGAGGCTCCTTGATTGCTGGGCCAGGGCAAGGTCATCACAGGCTAATATCCTAAAAAAAATGTTGTAGGACAGAGGCTGTATACATTTGGTTTGGTTAACATCCTGAAGCATGATGTGCTAGTTACAAATCAGTACATGAGCTCAGTGCAAGTCTCAACCAATAGTTTCTCTTAATATTATAAAACTCGTGTCATTATCTCAGTATCTTTATCTTGATCTTTCACTGCCCTGTTATGAAAATCTTTGCATAATAAATACACACTTCATGTGATGCCCCTACCCTGGCCCAGCAATCAAGGAGCCTCAATCCTCACCACTGGCAACAGTGAGGGACATACACTATGGGAGGATGACAAGTACACAGATAGTAAAGTACAATTTTCCTTAAGAGCACACAGAGTTCACAGTCAGTCTGGGGTTGGTTTCTGCCTCTTTTTCCAGATCCCCAGTGAGACTCCCCACTGGCACAGCTATAGGGTTAAGATTTTGGCTGAGTGGTCAAGCCAAAACCTCCAGCGCCCTTTCTGTTCAACCAGTGCTTCGTGTCCCTGCCCAAGTAGCTGAGACACACACACTTTGAGATTTGATTTATATACAAACACATCAACACTCCTGGGGAAGACTGGCACAGGTTTACTAGCTATGCCCCCTTCTGCCAAAACTATAAGGTAGTTATCACTGCCACCAACCAACTCTTTATCAGCTACTATAAGGCCATTACAAAGGGTGTCCAATCCTACTGTGTAATGTTATTATTATCCAAATGGTAATGTTGACTAAGACTTGCAAGGCTATTTAGGAGTGGCCTGTACAGTGTCACCAAATACATATGCAAGTACTCTAAGAGCTTAAATATGTCTCACAAATAGACACAAAGACAGGTTTAAATATATTTAATAATAAATAATAAAAGAACAAGACAATACTCAGAAAACAAACACGGTTACTTCAGAGTTCAGGATCACAGGAAATATTTTAAAACAACATTGCAGGACAGTCTCAAATAAATACAGAAAACATCTAAACTAATCTTTATTATATTCCGATCTATATCTAAAATAGATACTATGCCCTAGTTACTTACTATTAGCAAGTGCAATGTTGATGATGAATGGATGCTTCCAGGTCAAAGACAAAATACAAAATGCACAGTCTCTCTCTGAGAGAGTTCTTAACATCAAATATTACTGCTGGGTTAGCTTGAATGACATCACTCTTTGTCACCTGACTTCAGTTCCCAGGCTAAACAGAAACTTAACATCTCTGTGTTAAAAGTACATATCTCACAGATGTGCAGCTGCTAGGAAGTCATAAAGCAATAAAACACTTTACATTTTAAACATAGCAGTTACTTCTCTCCAAGACAAAAGAAAAAAACTTCAAGCTCTAAACATCCTTTCTTCTTACTGTATTGAAACTAACTTTTATAACATATTGTCAAACACCTAATTTCAACTTATTTTCTTCAAGTTTTGTAAGTTAATCTTCTATGTTCCAGCAGGATATGCTGTGGTTACATTATTAAAGCTCAGTACATAACATGCAGTTCTGTATAAATCATAGCAATATTCACAAATGACATAGAATTATTTACAAAATTCCAGATAGCTGGGCTCAGTGTCACACTTCATTTAAAAGAAGTACTGGACAATGTAGTAAAATCAAATATGAAAGCATCTACTGTAGGTGGGATCAGCTATATAGCCCTGCAAGGGGTGGAAGGAGGTCTAACTGACCTTTTGTTATACTACTATAATGAAAGTCCAGAGTTCATGATTTTGCCTACAGATTACTACACATCATTTGTGGTATGAATTCATAAAGGAACAGAATAAAGACATGAATACATACAAGTGAGATTAGTCTGCTGACTAATGAAGGAATGGCAGTGGCTTGCATTCATAAAAGATTAACATGAGAGATATTCAATCAAAAAGTAAGGATAATGAAAAATGTATATAATCTAAATAGATCATGCAACATATAAACATCTGTTTATCAGGTATGTGCTGAGAGTCATGGATAAATAGATACAGGTGGCTAAATATCATTTTGGATGTCAATAGTGCTTTGTCTTTTACAGGGGAATGTTAGTACTTTAGAGTACTATATTGATATTTGCTGTGGCTTCATGTGCTTTATGCAAGCAATAATGCCCAACAGGGTTTGTGTTATTGTGTAACACCTGCCTAGGCAGCATGAGGCCTCTACACCCTTGAAAGGGCATTATTGTGCTTAGAGAATGGTCTGTCTGTAAATCTGTTATGTTTTACTTATTTATTTATTTATTTTTATTACTACACACACACACACACACACACATATATATATATATATATATATATATATATATATATATATATGGATCTACTTCATATGATTGACATTTCAGAATGTCAACATTCATATGGCCAAGACCAGGGAAGTAAAAATAACAAACACACAAAAAAAACTTACCTTCACGCTGCTAGCAGGGGGATATGCCCCCCTGCACCACACCCCCCCACTCCCCCAGAACTTAAATATACCAGCTCTGAGATCGTACTACAGTGTGGAAGATGGAAATATTTCCATTCCACACTTTACGGAGATGCCGGTTCCACATGGTCGACCTTTCGAATGTCGATTATATAGTCTCGGCCATATGAATGTCGGCATTCTGAAATGTCGACCATGTGAAGGGAACCCATATATATATATATATATATATATATATATATATATATAAATATATATATATATATATATATATATATATATATATATGTATATATATAAATGTAAAATTGTTCCTCCACCTAATATTTCAAATTTTCTGTAGTCTATGTAAATGGTGTTGGAGGAAATGTTTTATATCTAAAATACAAAATTTTCAAAAAATACCCAGATATTTACTTCATTTTTTGATCCCTTACTCCGAAAATGTATGGTTTGTTGCCAGTCATTGGGGGATTCCTTCAGAAAATTCATGCTAACCCAAATCCTGTTATTTAAGCAACTCTGTAATTTTGTAAGAGCAATATTTAAAACCTGTTCCTGTTTTTGAGACTTTGTTCCTCACTTTATTTTAGGCTTTATCCAGATTTCTTGAGATAATAGGCCGAGAAGTATGCAAACCTCTTTACTGCTGGTGTCAGTGGTTGATCAGTCACACTCTGTCTCACACACACACACACACGCACACACACACACACAGACACACGACTTCTGCTTTCATGCATGCAAGCACACATACACACAGAAACATAAGCACACACGCATGCATATACACACTTTTCTTTCTTTATGTTTTATTTACTTTTACATGAGCTAAACAGCAAAAGTGGTGTTTAGTGAATGAAAAATAATGGCTTGATCAATCTCACTCTCACTTTCATGGATACATACACTCACACACACACACATAAACAAACACACTTTTCTATTTTTTTTCTTTATATTTTACACTCACTAAAAGGCAAAATCGCTGCTTAGCAAGCATAAAATAATGGCGGTCATTAGTTGTCTTTTAGTCTGAACTCCACAGGAGCTTAATACACTGCCGTGAAGTGGCAGACTTGTTTCTCAGCAGGTATTACCTGTACATTAACACCCTGCTGGAAAATGTTTGTTTTCTAATCAGTGTGATGATGTTCAGGTCGTCCATTCTCTAAAGCATCATAGACTGTCTCTGACTAATTTGAAAGCAGCATGCATCTTATAAACAAAGAATAAGGATTGCTTTAATGTTGAAAATCCCAACTGAAAGAATAATTTATTATTTTAGTTGCACAAGGGTTATTCCCAGCAAGAATGTGTTCATTGTAAGCAGGGCTCATGATATTCTGACATGGGTAAACCACTTCACTTAAGCAACATAAAAGGCAGAACTGGATCTTGTTTTAATATGACTTAGTGTGATATATCACAGTACAAACATTCTTGAAATTCTATAAAACATGTCTACAAATTGTAAATTTTTTCAGCCCATTTACCAACAAAAATAATTTTGATATACAGTCACAATGAACACTGTAGGTAAATTTGAATTATGCAGTGTATTTTTTTATCTTGTTTCCAAACAGGTGAAAGTGGAGGCAAGAAGGGTAAGAAGAAGGGTGCTTCCTTCCAGACAGTGTCAGCACTTTTTAGGGTAAGTTTAATATTCTACAACTTCTTTCAAACTACTAAGACACAATATTCCTGGTAAACAACTCAGATGTGTCCTAACATTTTGTGAGGGATAGTGTCTAGCAGTAGTTGATAATATGACACCAGACTGTGCATTTTACCGTCTGAGATGAAATGAGGTGTACCAATAGCAGGAATATAAATCAAATGCTCACTTGACCTGAATCTAAAATTAGGATTGCTGCAATTTTAAAACATTTAAAGATTCATGAAAAAATAATAGTCATTACCAAAATACAAAGTCTGTAGCTCCTAAAGCTGCTGATGTGACATTTAAACAACCAAGAGAAAGATCAGACCTTTTGAATAATTGCAAAGCTAACCCACAAGCTTAGCTTTATCTACAGCAGCTATATTTGGCAGATCTCTGAGGATATGATAGCTTTTCAAAGGAAGATAACGTTTCTGAATAGACCTGCTAAGGGGTTTGTACTTAAAGAGTTTTGATAATAAGAGATGTAAAATAATCAAAACAATGGCTTTCTACCAGAATAGAGTGTTATAATGACGCTAGAGTACCACAGAGTACCCCACTTTGCTGAAAGACAAGAGATGCAAACTTTAAAATGAACCTATATTTCTACAAATGCAATTACTAAAGATGGTTGTGGCAAGATGTATTAGAAGACATGATTGGATAAGCCCCCAACCAAAAAAAATCTACCAGAAAGTGTCAAAGCCCGGATATTGAAGGTTTCTTTTTTAGGAAACTGTCTCTTTGGTTGGCCAAACTCAGGTAAAATTAACTTTAAAAGACAAAAAAGTAAAATTACTGACCGGTACCAGGGTATACACGATTGTACAACAGGTTTAAAGGAAAGACCCTGCTCATAAAAGGTACCTTCACAGCACATCAACATATGCATTGCAACCTTATCCGTATAAATATAATAGAAGTGATTGGAGTTCTTATTCACCATATTCTCCTGATGAGGATATTTTACAATGTAAAAGTTACATTTCAATAATGTATCTACTTTTTTCATTTTTTTTAATGTCCTTTGCCCATGGGGAAAAGGAGACTGTACAGTTTTACCAGACAGTGTTTCTTAGCAAATACTTGATGTTTAATCTGCATTTCTAATTAAAAGTAGTGAAATGGGCACCTAAGTGATTTTGCAGGGAACTGTCATTCTTCAATGTTTTCATTTCAGGCATACTGCCATACATTATATTTGGCAATTAATACAGAATTGTATATGAATATTGACTGTACTAATTGTGCTACAGCTGAAAGCGTTTTAAGTTCTAGAGATTTCATACTTTTTATGTGAACACAGCAGTCCTAATAGCATTCCAACTTTTTGTTTGTATTTCCCACATAAATACTGAATATCAGGAAACACATTTTAACATCAGCCTGGAAATATGCTGAAATACTGATTTTGTCAGCTACATATAAGTTTATTCAGGGAGATGATTTATATTACATTTTTGAAAATATATGCATGTTGTCTTGCTTTCACAGCCTGTCTTTGGTTCCCTCTGTGAGTAGTCAACTTCCAGTTATCCAAAATATCAACTGGTGAATCACAGTTGACCGTGTACACATCTCCCTAAAACAAAATCTGCATGACAATTTACCAATGCTTTTTGCTAAGGTTAACAGTCCAAATGGGCGCTTCACCCCAACTTCTTTACTTATAAGCAATATCTTAACAGTCTCAAAGCTGAACAGAAATGAGAAGCACCATGAAAAAGTGAAAACATTTTCTGCAGTAACTCGGATCTCAGTGTACCATTTAAACAATGAGAATGATGATCCCATGTGCAAAAAATAGGAAACAAGGAGTTGTGGATGCATGCATTTATCACAGAAATGGAATATGGGGGAAAATGACTAGCCAGTTACATGCCAATTCCACATAAGGCAGACCTCTGAGTTCATATATTTTTATTTAAATATTATGATATGATATCACTGCAGCTGGCGTGCCTTCTGTGCGGAGTCTGCATGTCCTCCCTGTGGTCGCATGGGGTTCCTCTGGGTGCTCCGGTTTCCTCCCACATCCTAAAGACTTGCTGTAGGTGGATTGGACACTCTAAATTGGCCCTAGGCATGAGCGCATGTGTGTGCCTTTTGTGGAAGGTTGGGCGCCAGGCTGGCAACTCAACACCATAAAACTCCACTGCCAATCATGAGCGGACAGGTGACCCACTGTGGCGACCCCTAACTGGGAAAAGCCAAAAGAAAAAGAAGAAGATATGATATCACTGCGAAATGTCTTTCAGTTGCTAGGAATTCCTATTCAGTGCAAGTATTCCCCATTTCACTTGGTTGTAGAATTTCTCGAACAGGATGATAATACTCAAGCAGCATAGTTAACAACAGTTATGGAATAAACAATAAGCATCAGATATACAAGAGTTTCTTTCAGCAACATTGCATACATGCATTTTGAACATCTTCCTTTTTTTCCCCCTGGTTTCCAGGAGGGTTATATTTCTGTTATAATTTCCTGAAAGTAGCACAAGTTAATTTAAAAAACAGAATAACTATGGAAAAGTCATGTTGGCATCTTTCTTTGACAAACTTTGATTTACATTTATATGAGAACTATGTAGTTAGTATTGTCCATTATAACAATTATGGATCCCCTATGAAAAGATGAGAGACAACTCATGACTAGAAACTAGATAATCTATATTTGTCAGAAAATGCACCTGCCAAACCTGCTGATGACAACAGCAGAAAGTGCTTTTGCGGGGGCTAAATAACCCTACAATCCCCTTATGTGTGGGACCTTACTGCATACCCCTCTAGTTAAGTATACTACCTATGTTCACAATACTATGGGGAAAATGGAAACATCCTGCAAGGATGAAAAATATTCATATGTACTGTGATTGTCAGTACAGCCTTTTGACCACCGTATTGCCCCCATTGTTCAGAAAGCTTTCTACATGGCCCACCTCATTAGCATGGGTATCTTATCCAGGGACAAGGAGGTCATAACCTCCCTGTATTCTTCCCATATAAGACCCATTATTGAGTACAATGCCTCTTTTGGCATGTACCCTACAAAACACATGCAGCAGCTGGAGAGACCACAGAGATTCCTCACCAGGAGAATACAGGGCCTCGAACATCTACCCTATACAGGTAGGATAAAAGCCCTGTCTCTCTACTCAGTCTCATACAGACTCCTCAGAGGTGACCTCTGTCCGACATACAAAGCTATCTCAGACCCTGCCTTGATGGGCCTGCTGTATATCCGCAAGTCAAGTTCCACTCAAGTAACCCATGCACACGACCTCAGCCTGGTCTGTGACATCAACAGGGCTTGTTGGCAGGACAGATTTGTGTCCCAGAGACTCCTCCTTCTGTGGAATAGACTCCCTCTCCATATCTCATTAACCTTTTTTAAACGAAACCTGGATAATCGAATGGGGAACAGAAAATACACCCCTGAGATTCTACCTGTGTCCCAGCTGGACAGGGGCATTGGATGCTGACTTGTCAGATCATGGGCTAAATTCTTGGCTAGGCTTGTAAGGGCCTCAGGGCCAATAGCCTAGTAACTTCCTATGATCCTATGAACATTCAGAGTCTGCTTTATTCAGTATGCTGGGAATGGGGAAGCTACATTTTTACAAGAAACTTTTTTTGAAATGATCTCCCTATTAATGTTATATTTCTTTATGACTTTGAATGCATTGAAAAACTTTCAAGTTCTAAGCATTGCATGACCTCAGAGGATCACCAAGTTAACACAAACAGCTCTGTCTGGTAATTGCACAGAGAAGCATTTATCAGTCCTGAGCATCTATTAAGTTATCTATGCTAACTGCTAAGGAAAAATACTTCTTTTTACCCTGCAGTTATTTCTGCAACAAGGAAATGAAATATTTGATGTTATATTACTCCCAAAAATGAGCTATCATATTATTTTCAAAACTGAAAATAAAATGTACATTTCTTTTTCATGTTACTGTATTATATGACTATCCCACTGCATGTCCTTCTATTTATTAATTATAACATGCTTATACAAGCCCCTTTCACGCTACATATACTACTGTAATGACTCCTCCAAAGCATATGTTTATGCTATGTCAGCCCACTGTCAATATGCAGCTGCAGCATTCCTTCTTCTATTTTTTTTTTGTTTTTATGTTAATGCTAGTTGTCATTTTTATACAGAACATGACTTACTGCTACTGCAAACAGCTAACAGAGCAATTCTGTACCTTCTGTAAACAACTAAACATCAATTTGCATTCTACCTAAATGTTAATGTTTATGTGTTAGGGGCCCTATAAGAAGAAGAAGAAGACAGTGCAGGTGTGTAAGGTACTAACCATAGTAGCGGAACTTCGAGGAGAGGTCTCTACAACAGTAAAGCTTCTCTCGCTCCTTCTTCCTGTTGAGACCACACATATTTTCTTTACTCTGGTTACCTAATTATGATAATTATCATATACAATTTCACTTTATGCATTATTAAGCCATTTTTGAAAGTTTGCTTCCATAGCTATAATCTGTAATATTCAGTATTTTTTTTAAGAAAACAGCTAATGCTTCGGTAATAGATAATCAGGTTCACAAGGGTTCATGTTGACCATCCACTAATCACAGCTCACAGGTATATGAGTATGAAGACGACACTCAAAGTGATAATGATTATTAAAGCTGAGCATTTTGTTTTTAGTAGCAGTTCATTGGGACGAGTAAGTGAAGTTACTTAATCTTATGGCTGATTAAGTATATATTTTTTTACATTATTGTTCTCTGAATTCAGAAAATAAACTGGGAGGTGGTAAAATAAAAGCAGGGATGAAACTTCCTGTTTACTTATTGCCAGGTTAGTTAATTTTTCTTTTGTAACTGCTGAAAAAAATATTATGAGCAGGAAAGAGTTAAACTAATTGTAATATTTGCAGGTTCTTGTTTTTTTTTTTGTTAGCAAATTATGATTACTTATATATTGTTCTCAACCAAGAGTATTTTATAAATCTTATTTAACATAGTGAATATGTTTTATAAGTAACAGGGAGAACAAAAATGTGAAGCTGCAGCGATATGGGTTATCTAGCTGGGAATAATGCAGTCGAGAGCTAAAGAATGACCCATTAAAGGCTGTTAGGTTATATGGGGAGACAAGTCTATGGTATTTTCAAATGTTTGGAATTAAAAACAATTATTGTTCTGCTTATACAGGTTTCAACGAGTATTCCTACGTAGGCCTTAATTATGAAAACATTTATAAGAATTATATTGATGCTGTTAGAAAACTATAAAAGTGCGTTTACAGATTCTTTAGTTTTTAGAAGTTTAAACATATACGACAGAGTGTAAGTGCAAACACTAGATTATACCGAAGAAGTATGCATACCGTTTCATTTGAAACTAGTTTGCCCTCTGGTATTTATGAAACTAAAACTGCCATACTTAGTAGATAATATTCCTCACTTATAGTAGGCTATCTACAAGTTTGTATACACGGTTAGTAATGGAAGTATCACACAAAGGGAGCTCGAAGGTACATTATTGTGAAGCTTAAAGTTCCACTAGTGGCTGTGGCTCTTTGTGTAGAGAAATAAAGCCCTGACTAGGGCCCACATGACAGGAGTTCATTTAGCAGCTCAAATGCTGGAAAGACCATTAGAGGGAGGGTGGGATTGAGTGGCCGATGCTTGCCCATTCAGAGGAGAGGAAGGCTGCATGGAATACTACACTATTGACTCTGTTGAGGGACTGCAGGAAGCAGCTGTTCTTTCATTGTTGCTATATGCTGCCTGTAAGCCAGGAGGTAATTTTCAAATTTTGCTGTTAAGGTGAATTTCTTCCATTTCTTGAACATACTGTACCTCCTTACATTAATGTGTGAGAGCATGCGTGGGACATCATAGAGTATTAGCATATATGAAAGTCACTGACCACCACAGAAAGGAGTTAGGTACTTGGGAGAGGAGTCACACATATCAATATGGAAAAGAAAGTTTTTATCACTTGACACTGGCCTCCTGGTGTGTGGCAAATGGGCTCATAAGACCCCCTCCCTGCACAAGGTATGAGTGGGACACATGATTCGTGCCCTGTTTGGGAAGCAAATGGGTTTGGATTTTCCCCCTATAGGAGGAACAAACTGGCTGACTGGGTGCAGGAATGGGTACTTGTGCAGGGGATAAAAAGTAAGTAATAGTAGTTGGGATAGTGAGGTCAGAACAGTAGGAGAATGTTATGATGGGACAGAATAGACTAATAGATGATAGGTGAGTTATAATGATGGAATGTGTGAAGTCATAAATTCTGTAAACAGTAAACCAAAAATATAGTATAGTAAATATGTAAAAGAGCTAGCAATTATAGAGAGAAGGTTAAAAACTAAAGACCATTATCATATCTAAAATTAATAGACAGGAGAAAAGTCAGTGGCAATGGTCAGTAGAATACTATGGTACATTGTCGTAGTAGGACTGCAATCTAGGAATGATGAACAAATACATCATACAAGGTTTGATGACATTGTGGCTGGAAATTTTTTCCAGTTTTGGGTACCATTTAGGGAAAATAAACTACGCTGCTTAAAAACACGGAGAAAGGTTATGAAAACTATAAGGTAAGAGGATTGGTGGTCATGTGAGAAGAAACCAGAAAGGTAGGGAATGTTTAATTTGCCAAAGAGAAAAAAAGAGAAGGACATGTTAAGAACTTCAGAGATAATGATGGAAATGATGTCTGGAAGCAAATGTAGACGATATCACAGGGAGAAGAAAGCATGGGGACTAGATTTAGAAACAGATACACGCAAATACTGTTCAAAGACAGGTGTTAAGAAAGTGAAATATGTTATCAAAGGAGATCTTAGAAAACAGTGAGCTTTAAGTTATCATCAGGAAATCCTTCTACGTGGCACACCTCATCACAAAAGGGTTCTCATCCATAAGAAAGGGGTCATTGTTCCCCTCTACTCGACACTCATTAGACCCACTATAGAGTACAATGCCCCTTTTGGAATGTACCTCACAAGACATATGCAGCAGCTGGAAAGGCCACAAAAGTACCTCACAAAGAGGATTACTGGTCTCAAACAGATGCCCTACACTGACCATCTCAAAAAACTCCAGCTTTACTCCGTAGCATATCGCCTACTCCAAGGTGATCTCTGCCTAACATATAAAGCTATGTCAAACCCAGAGCTGTTCGACATGCTGCACCTAAAGAAATCCCAATCGCTCCGAGCTACATGCTCTAGGGACCTAAACCTTGTCACCACAATAAACAGGACATGCTGGAGGGATAGAGTCCTGTCCCAGAGACTTCCCATACTCTGGAACAAGCTACCCATCTATGTCAAGCAAAATTCCTCATTAGCACTCTTCAAGAAAAATCTTGATGAGTGGATGGGAAATAGGAAATACACCCTGGGGATAACTTCTGTGGCTCTGCTTGACAGAGGCACAGGAAAATAACTTTCTTGGGTGGCGTAAGCCAGTGAACCTTGTTGGGCTAGGCTTACTTAGGTCCTTGGGCCGATAGCCTAGTCCATACCTATGAACCTATGAACCTATGTGATAGACTGGGAGAAGGGAAGTGAAGTAGGGGACCTTCACAACATACAGACTAGATCAACTTCTTATTCTCCTTCTGACAGCAAGATAAATATGTTTGCATGTCCAGGTATAAAGAGTGATTCAAGAAAGGCAGGCATTGGTACAAAGTGATGAAAAGCTTGGGTTTGCTGTAAACTGAATGAGGAAAGGCATCTTTAGTGTGATTAACTAGAATATCTGGACATACTTAGGGCACCTCAGACCTGCTCCCATGAGTTTCTTCGTATGTTTCTATATATGTTTTTAAGCAACCGCTAACAATTGTATGTTGGTCAAAGGTCAAAGTATGTACCAATAAACACCAAGTTACCATTTGTGTCTTTTTCATAACTAGTCCACACAATAGCATTTAGAACTGATTCACTATATTTATAATTTTAGGTAATGCAGGTACCATGTTAAGTAAGTTGACTAATATCTGTGGGAGTCCTACTCATTTTAGGTCAGGTACTTTGTGTTTTCATTATTACTGAATTTGGTTTCTGAATCAGATGCGAGCTCTCTAAAAATTATAACACTCGTTTAGCACAGAAATGTGCATTACGTATCGCACCAGTTTCTTCTCTTACTAGACCAGACTACTATTTTCTAATTTTCGGGTATTTTGATTACTAACCTTTCTTCTCATCCATCACTGCTCTCTTTACGGATAATTTGCATGTCATTCATTCATTTCTCTCTGCCATTGGTACTAGTTATCATTCACTTGCAAATAATGTCTTTCCCTTCTTTTTCTTTTGTCCTTGACTGACTATATCCGATGCCTTGATTTACTTTATCTGATGCCTTTCTCTTCCTCTCTACTTGGCATTAAGTACTGTACAACAATTAATTCACATGAGCACATATGTTAATAATTAGAAGAGTGCAAGATATTTCAATAATTACAGAAGAATGCTTTTTGTGGCAATAATAAAGTCTGGGAAGATGCAAAACAATGTGTGAAGTTAAAAAGAACACAAAACTATGTATTTCTCTATACAGGAAAATCTGAACAAGCTGATGACAAACCTAAAAACTACTCATCCTCACTTTGTCCGCTGCATTATTCCAAATGAGACAAAGACACCAGGTAATATTTTTGATATCAATACAGGTTGAATGCTTACAGACTAGGCTTTCATATCTGATACATGATTTCTAGTTGTACAGGATATACAATTATGATTCTTAAAATTGAAACTTACTGAGATCTTTGTAAAACTGCAGTTCAGAATTTCCTTGCATACCATTTAAAATGTGGTGTAAACAATGAAATGCAAAATGTACACTTTATTAGGTAGATTTAGTACCAGATTGTGGGCGTGAAAGGTCTACCTGCCTCAAGCACCAACTTGTAGAGGGCACCTGCTCTTCTAAAAGAAGCCTGACAGCTTACAAGGTGTTAACTGAGCCATCACAACCACTTAACAAAAACCGTCTAAACTGAATATCTCCTGTTTTTGTAAGTAGTTAAATTACTTCCTTTAAAAATAAAGAAAACAGGATGACCATTACAAACTGTCTGCTAAACAAATACAATAGCTTAATCAACAGCTTGTAAGCGAGCAGGGTATACCATGTGGTTGTGTTGAGTGCTGGGCCTTGCTACAGCTCTAAATCCACATTGTGCGCTGTTTACATTCCACAATTGCACATGTCACTGTACTGCTAACCTTAGAATGATCACTGCACATCACTGCACATCATATTATACACATTTCATTTCTTATTCTATTTCTGAAAAGCTATGACTGTTTCAACATATAGACCTAGAAAAGTTGAAGTGCAATAGGTCAAACAACCAAAGGCATTGCAAAAAATGACAATGAAAAATAGTTTCTTTTAGATCTACATTATCAAAAATTGTGATCTATGCTTTGTCAAGTGAAATGTTATATCCACTTAGCCATGTGGTGGGAGGAGATCCATTCAAGTTAAATGCAAGAGTAAGAATTACATTCATAGCTCTCAACCTTCCATCTCCAAAATGAGGAACACTAGCCCTCATAATGTGGAACAAATTGGCAAAATGTGGAACACATACTAATGGATTACTAAAAACTTTAACTAGGAAGGCTATAGGATGGTTAAAATATGCTGGTTTTACTTATAAAGAAGATCATTTAATGAATTAATATGATTCATTTCTATTTACCATGGATTTCACTTTAAAAAATTCCTAACACTGAATGTGTGACAGAGTCTTTCAATATGGAACATTGAGGAACTTTGAGGAACATGAACTTTTTAAGACCCCAAATGAGGTATGTTCCTTGTAATGAGGTACACTTGAGAGGTATGATTACATTAGGTTAGTAGCTTGGCATCTGAAATTGTCTCAGGCTACTATCTACTCCCACTTACCCATGAATCTCTATGAACGAACTTTTACCTGCAGATTGCATCTGCTTTGCATTTAAACCAGGTGCATCTGAAAGATGACTCAGACTGCTTTTCGAATAAAGTATTATCTTGTAGTATTTTTTCTCTCTAAAGTTTACTCATTTGTCTCCAATCTTACCCATTTTGTCTTACTCTAACTTCTGACCTGCCACCCCATGCCATTCAGGTCAGAAAATTCCATTTGTATTCGTTTTTTTGCTCTGCGTTCTGCCTTACACAGTATTCTCTCCATGCCTAAAGACATTTCCTTGCCTCAGCCTTTTCCTGCGACAAATTGTTCTTGTTGCTCTGTAAAATAATGTGCTTGCTAGACATTTAATACTGTTTGCAATTTTTTTCTGGCTAGTATTGCAGTCTACTGTATTGTATTGTCATTATGGGCAATAAATCATTTAAGAAATGTAAGAGTGGTCATAAGATACCACCCTAGGGCATATAATGTGTCCTAGATGAAATGGATCCCCAAGGAAAGGACTCTATCATGCCCCCTCCAGCTATGCCAGCCTAGTACACACCTTCCCATTTCCAGAATCTCAAGTTTCCCATTCTCAGACATATATATTGCTCTTCTAATGAGCCACAAGATATACCATTTTATGGTGATCATTTCACTGTTGTTTGCTTTCATACAGAGCTTGTAGCTTCCCCAAAATACAAGAACTTTCTGCATACAGTCCTGACATCAGCAGTCTGGAACATGAATGGCTATGAAGGCCTATTAACTGTGCTTGCCAATTCAGGGTCATAGCTTTCTTGTAAACAATTGGAAAACAAATCTGGATATTGATTTTCTTCAGGTTGAACACCACTGACAATTAAGGTTGAACCCCAGTGGCCATTAAGACCTGCCATCTCATGCCATCCCATGCCCCACTATAGACCCATTTGTACCCTGAGGGCAAGAACTCTAACCCATTCATTCCACTGTGGAGAGAGAGAGGGAGAGAGAGATGTTTTCCTGTGTTAGGAACTGGAGTTTTGCAATTAAATGTAATTAAGAGCTAGTTTCCCCTGCAGATGACACGATTTTGCAAAAGGTTGGCAAAAATAGCCCTTCCTCCTCCCTGTAAGCAGCACTTTCATGTGACTCCCAATCTCCATTGGGGATTCTAGTGCAGAGTATGTGCCCAGGCACACACCTCCATCTGTACCAGCTCCAAAACGTGCCTGAGCTGCTAGCTGAAGATGGGTCACCTTGGTCAACTTCAGGGTTTTATCCCTCTGAATTAATGGACTTAGTTGAAAATCTGAGCAACCAGCTAAAAACTGTACTTAGGTTGTGCTGTTAGGTGCAGAGATAACAGAGTACCCATTTACAATCTCCACTAATATCATGTGCCTGCCCTTGAATCCCAATTGTATGACCTTGTAATGTAAAGATCCCTAGCTGGTCTCAGCGTTGTTTGATTAAATGTAACTATGCACAAAATAACATATCATGCAGTTAAAAATAACAAAGAAGATGGATTTTGGTTATATATATTTCATTTTTTGAAGTTCATTATATGCTAACGAGTCAAAACTGAAGTGTTAGATTATCGTGTGTGTGTGTGTGTGTGTGTGTGTGTGTGTGTGTGTGTGTGTGTGTATGCGTGTTTTGTAAGTTTTAATATGTATTATTCATATACTTGTTATAGGAGAACTGGATCATCATTTAGTCCTACATCAGCTGAGATGTAATGGTGTGCTGGAGGGCATCAGGATTTGTAGGAAAGGATTCCCAAGCAGAATCTTATATGGTGACTTCAAACAAAGGTATATGTAACAAAGTAACTTGTATCTTTTTAATAAGGTCTACCTATGGTATAAGTTAAATATAATACTGCATGTCCTTTTATTCCTGAAATAACAGATACAAGGTGTTAAATGCCAGTGCAATACCAGAGGGACAGTTTATTGACAGCAAGAAAGCAAGTGAAAAGCTACTGGGTTCCATTGATGTTGACCACACCCAGTACAAATTTGGGCACACCAAGGTAAATACACCATGTTTTGCTATATCTTATGCTAAAGAATAACTACAAAAAACATAGTGCTTTTCAAAAGGAAAGTGTTGGGAGTGTTTGTTATACAACATATATCAGAATTGAAAATCATAAAAGATAACAGGATAATAAATTAAAGAATAAACAAATTGAAAGTAATATCCGTTCAAAAGCTGCCATATCCCTAGTCAGAAAGTTATATTTGTAACCGAGTAATAATTTGGTTGAAACTGAAATATTGTGTGATCAGTACAGTTTGGCATTTATCTTAGTCGGGGTACTTACTTTTACGGTGTATATTATGCTTATTCTCTTGATAGGTTTTCTTCAAAGCTGGTCTGCTGGGTACTCTAGAAGAGATGCGAGATGAGAAACTGGCCCAGCTTATCACTCGTACTCAGGCTGTTTGTAGAGGATATCTGATGAGAGTGGAATTCAAGAAAATGTTGGATAGGAGGTACAAACATGACTAACTAAACATTTTAGCGTCTTCACTGATTAACACTGTTGCCAAGTAAAAATGCAACTTTTTTCACAATTTAGCATTTGACTCAGTCACAGATTGAAGTTTTAGCACTTAGTGTAACAGGATGTTTTCACATCAAAAATTTTATACTGATTCATAACAGCTTAACATTTTATAATTATTTTTACTGTCTTATAACTATTGCAGTTATGCTTTATGCTTCTTCAGTAGCATCACTTAATTTCCTATTTTTGCTGTTTCTTACTTCTGTTTGCTTTATCAATATTCACTTGTTGAAGGAATGGATGGTGCACTCTATATATGTAACACAAAGTAACCAAAGTAGCCCATCTCTTTGGCACAGAGGGATGCTTCACTGCTAATATCTTAACATTTCAATAGCCCGGGTGCTGCAGGAGCCAGGCTGAGTGTGGGAAGATTGGGTAGCCAATGGCAGCTCTTGTTTCTCAGGGGTAAGAACTGACTTTTTGCTAGCAGTCATGGCACTCACTGATGGTAAATGGTAGTTATTTCCATGTCTGCAGGTAAACTTCCAAATGTTATTGAACAAGCAAATGGAGTTGATGTCTTTTATAGTGATGCACTTTATGCCATTGCATGTTCTACCCCATTTAAGTTTTATATTTCTAAGCATTACAACAAAATCTTCTTTTAGGCAGTGCATATGTCTTCCCCATCTCTCATCTTTGAAAGGGTAGTGACCTAATTAGCATACATCAAAAGGACACCTCTCCCTATAGAAGGAGAGCCAACCTGATAAATGTGTTACAGCAGAATCTTGCCATTCCCACTAAAATCAAACAAGCCTATTAAAAGATGGGTGGGGGGAGCAAAAACAATGTAAAAAAAGTCGCCACTACAAAAACAGCAATCTCCTGTTTCTCTTAGAAACTAGCATGACCTGAGCAGCCAAGTGCTCCGGATTATGCAGAATGCTATCCATTTGACCACAAGCGAACACACTGTTCTACCATTCTGCATTGAACAGCTTTGGCTTCACTACATGGCTTTTGATTGGTTTGTATACCACAATTACTGCCAATCGGCATTGTGGTATACAAACCAATCAAACAGTTACTCCACTGTCCCGCATTGAACAACGTTGGTTGTGCTACACAGTTTTTGATTGGCTTGTATTCTGCAATTACAGCCAATTACCATTGCAGTAAATGAATCATTTAAATAACTGTTGCTGAGGATGGGAGCCAAGGAGATCTCTCAAGTATGTGAAAACTCGTGTAGGAACAGTAGGCATGTCAAAGGCCAAAAAACACGGATATTCCTTGTGGCACAGTTCAGTGAAATGCCAAATGAATGAGACAGAGATTATAAAAACAGGGAAGATTAAAAAGCCATAGACCAGCATAAGTGAACAATCATGTAAAGAAAGTAATCAGATACAGAAGATTCGAACAGTAAACTAATACAAATTAAGTGTACATGTTAGCTGCACTAACATGTTGAAATAATTACAAACTCATAAACACCCAAGTACAACTCAGTATGTTTTGGTAAAGTTATTATTATTATATAATTCCAGCTCCAGCTTTTTGACATCACGTGTAACATTTATTGGGATTGGCTGGAGAGATGACCGCATGAAAGAGCATAGCTGAAAAGATTAGAGGGCCGAGACCTACTGTAACTGGGGAAGTTTTGAAATGGGAATGGTTTGGGTACGGTATTAATTTTTATTTGTTTTGTAAGAATAAACAGCATAAAATGGGACAATTTTGTGAGAGTTTGCTATGTAGGATAAGTTTTGGCTTACTTCTTTTGGTAGCTGAAAGGATGTCATGTAAATATTTTATTTTTTGTAGAGCTATCAGCAGTGGTCCGCTTTTAGTTGATTTTCTACCTCCTCCTCCTAGCTCAACCACTGTGGCTAAATGACTGAAATTTTTAATTATTTTTTAATCATAAATCCTGCTGGAATATAACGTCAGTGCCTGCGGGCAATGTAAAACTTTATGGACCTTTCAGACTCTCCCAACAGCACACACATATACACAGACACCTATACTTAAAAAGGTAATAAATTGATGGTCACAGCAAAACAAAAAATAAATAGTTACCCACTGTAACATAATCTCTAAACACAAAAACAAAACTGTCCCCCCCTTTGATGAATCATTTGAACATCCACTATACAAACAGCGAAATATCTGCTAAATCTAAAGAACTGAATTTTGCTTGCAACACAAATAGGACACGTTGGAGAAACAGATATGTATCTTTGAGAATTCCCATTGTGTGGAATAGGCTGTCCATCTATGTGAAGCAATCTCCCACTTCTGTCATTGTCTTATTATTTCATTTCTCTGTGATTTGCCAAAAACCTACATATTTTATGAGGAACAGACCAAAAATATGAGACAAAAATTTGGACAGTCTGTAAATCTGGCCAGTTGAGAGGTATGACACGGGTCAATGTGAGTGTGTGTGTGTGTGTGTGTGTGTGTGTGTGTGTGTGTGTGTGTGTGTGTGTGTGTGTGTGTGTATTTTTGTGTGTCTGTGCATATATTTTGGTTGAAAGGCCATGGCCATGGTCAAGGTACGCTTTTCATGCAGTGCGAAAATAGTGTGTTCCACATTTTGACTGTCACACATTGTATGATCTGTGTTCCACATTGGCATCTTAGCAGGTTGGAACCTATGAGCTTGACACAGCACTAATGGTTGGTGCCATTAAAAAACAAAAACAGTAAAATAAAAAAAAAAACGAGTTAAGTGTCTTTGTTCGATTCCTAATAGTTTCCTAAAAACGACAGCAAATCTGCATTAAAATATAAACAAAATGTTGAATATTTTAGTCAAATTTTGTATATGATTTCACTACATATTGTTTTTTTTACAATTCTTTATAGGGAAGCAATATTTACTATTCAGTATAACTTCCGTTCATTCATGAATGTCAAGCACTGGCCTTGGATGAAACTTTTTTTCAAAATCAAGCCTTTGCTGAAGAGTGCAGAATCTGAAAAGGAAATGCAAAACATGAAAGAGGAATTTGAAAAGCTAAAGGAAGGCTTTGCAAAGTCTGAGGCAAAGAGAAAAGAACTTGAAGAGAAAATGGTTGCACTTCTACAGGAAAAGAATGACCTTCTTTTGCAAGTCCAATCAGTAAGAATTACACATATACATTTATGTGCATACATCCATTCATGCAAATGAATAGACTCTTATGGTAAACCATATGATGCTGACAGACTGTTTTGGCTGCATATTTAAACAAATGACCATTCAGTGCTAAAGCTTTAAAACATACCTCTCATCCTCTCAGTACAAGAATTCTGGACAAAGCCAAAAATTATGGTGGGATAAAGGGTGAAAATCGGGTACAATTTTTTTATATAGTGCTCTTAATAAGTCTAGAAAGTTGTTGTAAAAAGCAAGGTGAGGCCGATGCCAATAAGGAGATGAAACAGACTCCAAAACAAAACTTACAGGTACCAACCAACTCCAAATAGCCACAAGAAAAACTCTGTAACGAACTTTGTAACGAACACTGCTTTATTGTTGACCTAGGTTTCGTCCTTACGAACTTCTTCAGAATACATTCTATCATTTTACCTCACTCTTTTATACATTGTTGATTATTCAATAATCATTCAATTAATAACCTAATTTCCCGCCATAAATTCTTAAAAAGGAAATGGCTTTGTTTAAAAAAATCTTCTTGTTTGAATACAATACATATTCATGCATCTCTACCTCATATATACCTTTACTAAATTAATTATACATTAATATACTTTAAAATTACTTGTAAGGTATCCAAATAATCTATTTATAAGTTTTATACAGATACTTGTTCTTACAAATACATATAAAAAACCATTACTAATAATGAATTTATCTAATATACATTAATAATATTTTATACTCATGCGAAACATGAATATACTTGTTTGGAACTTATTTGTTGTTAAATGTTCCTGTATGAATATTTTATGTACCATTGTATCTATGTATAAAATATGATAGAAGAGTATACTACTAGTGTACATGATTGCTGTCAATTAACTTAACCATATTCTGATGGTGTATAGGGTATATATATTTTTCTTATTTGATACAATTAATGTGTATATGTTATTTTATACATATAGTATGCAACCTGTTGATTACTAAATCAATTATATTAATATGTTTCCATAAATTGTTCCAATAAATTGATCATATTATATTATTACTAATGTATTTAATAAAATTGTATTTAATAAAATTGATCATAATGTGATGTGTATGATTGATATTGTATATCATTTATTATATATTCTATTCAATTTTAATAGTGGCATGATGGTCATGTATTCATTTATACCCAGAGGTATACATGAATTGAGTAATATTTGCCATTTTAGTTCTTCCATATCCAAGTGATACATGGTTATCCTTCCTTGTAAATCGTGTTTTATTTGATTTACAACCATAAATTTAAATTTATGGTCATTGTATTCCATAATATGTCTTGCTAAAGCATTACTATTTTTCTGATGCTGAATATCTAATAAATGCTCTTTAATTCGTTCTCTAAATTTTCTCTTCGTTTTTCCCACGTAAAAGGCCTTACATTGTTGACACAAAGCTACGTATACTAAATTGATTGTATAACAATTATAATGCCCATGTATTTTTATATTACATTCATTGATCCTAATATTAGTACCGGTTTCATGAATATAACTACATGTACTACATGTCCCACATCTAAAATTTCCTTCTCTTATACTTGTATATTTTTCAGTATTTCTTTTATTTTCTAATATATTTTTAAAGGAAGGACTTTTCTTGTATACAAATTTTATTATTCCATTAAATATTTGTCTCCCAATTTTATCATTAATAAAGAAATCCCAATTTCTCTTAATGATGTGTTCTATATCTTTGGAACAATCATCAAATTGAATAATGTATAATGGGATGTTGTTATAAGATTGTTGATCCATTATATCTTCATTATTAATTGATATTGCACCGGTTTTTAAGATTGCCGTATATGTTCCATTTTTTCTTTTATTTGTTACTTCATTAAATATTTGAACACAAAATTGTTCTGGATATCCCCTATTCATGAATAATTGCATAATATATTTCATTTCTTCTAAGAAGTCTACTTCTTCGCTGACCATCCTGGCTGCCCTGACCATCTGCCCCTTAACTATGGCTTTTTTCTGATGGCCAGGGTGCCAGCTATCATAATGCAAATACGCATTTGAAAAAGTGGGTTTTCTATGTATTTTTCTTTTCAAAATATTTGTTTCTTTGTCATGTGTTATATCTACATCCAAATAGTTAATATTATTTTCTTGGACATTATAAGTAAATTTCAAAAATTTTACTGTGTTATTGATATATTGTAAGAATTTTTCCAATATATTTGTATTTTTATCTAGATCCCATATGATAAAAATATCATCCAAATATCTGGTATACATTATAAGATGTTCACGAAACTCTGTTGTAAATAAATAGTTGTGTTCCCAATAACTCATTATTAAATTTGTCTAGAAAGTTGCTAGGATAACATGTTTTGCATTAGCATGCATTTTCTGAAGTTTATATAGTCTGAAGCTTAGATGTTTGAGATTATTTAATGACTTCAAGTCACAATGATTTGCCACAAAACCATAACTTTTATAAGGAAAAGTCAAAAACTAAGAGGCAAAAATCTGGACATTTTGTGAAACTCTGGACTGATGAGAGGTATACTTGACTCACGCAGCATAACTTGAACCTATGAGCCATTGCAGAAGTTATAATGTAAATTCTGTTGTGCATGTATGCTTACTATGATACTAAACACCCTAATGTAAATTCTGTTGTGCATGTACACTTACTATGATACTAAACACTATAACGTAAATTCTGTTGTGCATATGAGCTTAATATGATACTAAACGCTATAATGTAAATTCTATTGTGCATGTAAGCTTACCATGACACTAAACTGTCTTTCAAGCACCATTAGCTCAAGTATTGTGATAGTAAGGAAACAATGAAAGAAAATGTAAACTTCTTTAGTAAGTTATTGACTTTTATAACATTTAATGTGTCACTTAGTATCTCATGTTGCAGACATATGAAAAAGCAGAACACTGTTAACATCCAAGCCTTGATTTTAGTAGCTCATCCGGGATTAGTAAATATGAATCATGAAAAAGAATAAATGTAATTAGGGCTAGGGACACAGAAGAGGAATTTATACATAAATGTATTTCCTTTGCGCTTTGTCAATGGTCAAAACTGAGCAGAGTAACCATACACACACACACACACACACACACACACACACACACACACACACACACACACACACACACACACACACACACACAAGGTATGTGAAAAATAGTCAGTATTAACAAAATCACATTTGTATTGAAGCACCAAAAACTGTGTCATTTTCTGGTACAGACACAAAGGGGCTACATCACTTTTTTTTTTTTTTACAGAAGCTCCATCCATTTAAATATAAACTTCTGAATGTTTACGTGAATTATGAAAGAAAAATGTCATGAAGACAGTAAATCATATGGCCATATCCAGATCAAGATATTTTTTCATAGCAATTCAAAAGGCTTAATTATACAAACAATGAATTACGCTTGGACATCTCACAGTGAATAAAAATATAATATTAAACACATATCCCCTGTTCTCTTACTAACTTGTTTTAATCTAAACATTTTTAGTCAATGTGATTAACACATAATCCAATGCTTATAAGAAAAGGAAATGGTAATCAAGGTTTTGATTTAGAAAAGAAGCGTAAACTAGACTAAATGCACTCTAATGTTGGATTGGATGCTTTCTGTCTTTAATCTTACCATAAAGGTCATAGACAAGTCTAGCTGAGCCTTTTTCTCAGAAAGAATGTTGGGCTCCCTATTGAAATGTAGGCACTTGAAATGCCAAGTGCTGACATGCAGAAAAAAGGCAGACCGAAAATCCAGACAAGAGTGAATATCAAAGATCGCTCTTCTCCTTCAAACTTCTTTTTTTTTTTGCAGGGAGTCAAACCCCACCACACCCCCCCAAACTTATAAGTCTGTTCTTTTGGCCATTCAGTCTCCATGTTTCGGGACTTGTTCTACCGGGTCCAACATTTCAAATGGTTACTGAGTAAGGTATAGAGTAAATAAAATCATTGCTTGTTATAAACAGTAGAAGAGTTACTAGATGTGCAAAATTGCTACAGACTGTTCATAGAATAAAGCAGAAACTTTTAATTCATACTCATTGGAAGGAATCCCTATTTGATCATAATGACTTCTAGTGATTGTTATACATGGAAATCCATATGCATGGCATTCCCAGGTGGTATAAGGGATTTGGAGACCACAGTATAAGGCCAAGCAGTTTGGGAATTCAAAAAAGAGGAAAAGGGAGAAGAAATTCAGTTTGACATAAGCTGTTGTTCTGAATAAAAGTATTTATGAAGGGATCTTGAAGTTTTTTAATAACAGGAATCCTATACACAGTGTATCAAATAGATTTGCATGACACTACTAATTATTTACAGGCACTGCATTGCATCATAGTCACTTCATTATGTAGATAAACAGTTTTACTTACATTTAACATGCTTACTTTTGTCTTAATTCATTAATACGTATGTGGTGTGGAATGTCACATCTAATAGCAAACCATTATCCTTGTATCCCAGATCATTTTTTTTTTTTTTTTTTTGGAAAAATCAAATCAGAAAACAGGAGACAATAAATGTAAATGTTTTGTGAACAAAAAAGCTAATCAAAGTGAACAAAAGCAATGTTATCAGTAGGAAGTATTATTCACAGTGTTAACTTTCAATGCATTCATAGTTCTTCAGCAAATACAATAACACTTTATAATGTAAACAAACCGGAATTATATTTTTGCTAAACTTTCATGAACAAGTTGTCGTATCTTGGAAACTGTACAATCTAGATGTATGGTGTTTGAACACTTTTGTTAATCAGACATGAGCTTTCACATGACAGCAAGAAATTCCTCTCTGAGTGCATGTTTATTGAGACATTTACAGAAATATGAAAACATGTGCTTAACTATATAATTAGCAGTATAAAGAGCACAGAATATCTCTCAAGAATTTTACATTGCAGTATAAATATTAAAGACATTTTTCTTCAGCAACGTCTAAGGATTTACTTGATGCTATACAACAGTTTGTAAGTCACTTGGACTTTGAAGTATTAAGTATATATGGAAATAGTGCTTATTTTCATAAATATTAACAGATAACAACTAGCAGTATCTCCCGTATAGTGTGATATAAATAGACATTGACACCAGATGTTCCTGCTACCACTATGGCACTTTACACCATACCCCTCAATAGCATATAAGTGTCTCAATTATAAAAATAGGAGCATTAGTATGAAAATGTGAATAATAAGTGGCAAGAAATTATTAATTTATCTGTTGCAGGACATCTTAGATTAGCAATTTTGTTAATAACTCCTTGCCCTTTCTAATGCTGTCTATTATTAGCTGGTAAATCATTTAGTTAAAGAAGCTAGATCCAAAAAAGGTCTGGAAGCCATAAGGAGCTATGGGTGTGAACTGGAAGTAAACAAAAATATGCCAGAGGCTTGAATAACAATTCTACTAATTGTCCATGGCTTTGCATCTATCCAGTCAGACTTGCACTGTACGCAAGTTATCTCCTTTTAGCTAATGTTCTTAAATTACATGTTCCTGTTCCTTGAAGACAGCTCAGAGCTGCCAGCTCTTCACAGTTTTAAAGCACAGTGAGGCCTCATTTAATATATATATCAGAAATACTTTTTTGTCATATTTGAGAAGCTGCAGGTGTCACACTGTGTTTAATGAAGAAGATGGATAATTATACAGACCATGGATTCATCCAATTTCATTTCACTGAATGCTGCTAGATAAAAAAAATACATACAGTAATGCCTTACATTGGATTATATTAATTAATACATTGTTCACTTGCTTCTGATTCACTTTGAGCACATTCTCCAAACAGGAAGCTGAAACTCTTGCTGATGCTGAGGAGCGATGTGAGGGGCTCATTAAAACCAAAATACAATTTGAAGCCAAAGTTAAAGAGGCAATGGAGAGGCTCGAAGATGAAGAGGAAGCCAATGCTGAACTGACCGCAAAGAAAAGGAAACTGGAAGATGAGTGCTCCGAACTAAAGAAAGATATTGATGATATGGAACTTACTCTGGCAAAAGTGGAGAAGGAAAAGCATGCCACTGAAAACAAGGTAGGCCATCAATCTACTCATTACATTTGTGCTTTTTGAAAAGCTAGTGGCCAGCTGCAAACTTGAAACTGTATAATATTGTAAACAGATGGAAATGAGCACATGACGCTGAATACCAGCACTTTATTAATACCTTCAGAAAAAATGAAATATTGAGTTGCTTACTAATGGTATTATGTCAATTTCAGTATATATGAGTACTAATATATATGGATTTTTGTCTAAAGAGGCACTTTTCATTCCTGTTTGTATATGGTAAATACCTTGACAAAGGTTTACTGTTTTAAATACTTTATTTACTGTTGGCTTTTACTTTGCAGTGCAAATATATGTGGTTTGAGTGTCTGTTCATCTGTGTGGTTGTACAAATGCACTGGCTTCAACTCTGTCAGGAACAGAGCTGCAAGATATTGGCCAGTATTCATAGTTGGCCCCAGAAGTAAGCAAGATAGATGCAGGCTGTCTTGCATACTTCATAAGACTGTTCCAATTTATAGTGCCCCTTACTGCCTATAACAGACAGTGTGAGGTTCACTGCACCTCATGCAGATATAGTAGACTGTGGGTAAGGTCTATGGAAATGAGCTTCCTGGTGTGTTGCTCTGTTTGAAGACTTGCATAATGCAGGATTCTTTCTTTCAGCCGGTAGCTAAAAAAACTTTTATTTCCATTTTGGTCTCTTCTGCTAACTCTCTTTCAACTTTAGTCTTTGCTTCCCTTACCATTTCTGTTGCACATTTTACAAGTCCCCTTCTACTGTGCCTTCTCCACCAAGACAGCCCTTTCTTTTCCCCTCTTGTAAGCTTCATCTTTTGTTGTAATTGCAAGCCTCACATTCCTGTGTAGCCACATTGGTCTTCTTCTGTACTTTTTTGTCTCTTTCTCAACTCCCTTGTGTATAGCCTTGAATATTCCAACCTTGATCCATCCCTGTAGCTTGCTAAGTCCCTCAGTTTACTCCTGGTTTGCTAACTTATCTTTGACTACTTCCACAGCATAGCATTATTGTACTATTCTAAAGCTAAAACACCACACTGTCATCTTTGTCTTTTTATTCTTATTTCTGTTACTCATTGACATGATAAATGTTGATTAATATACTTTGATCTGGACACCCATAACATTTCCTAAATTGGTTAGGACCTCATAAAGAATTAGCTCCTTTCTGATAAATCCCTGCACTCTGTGAATGGGCCCCTCATGATTTAAGACCTCAATCAACTCCTGTAACATCCTTATGCTGGAGATTGGAAATCTCATGTGCTGTTCTTGGAGCCATCAGATCCCCATGAGTATTGCCCACTTCTTTCTACCTCATTCCTTTATTCTGTCATTCTCCCTCTTCCACTGCTTAATTACCCTGACTCTCAACCTAGTCTCAAACCCTGGATGCACCCGTGCTTTATTCTTGTTTTGATGTTTTCCCTTCTGCATTATCTCACATCTGATATTCTTTTTAGACTGCTAACCCACCCATGTTTCCCATCTCTATTATTCCTGAAAACATTATACCCAGGCACGTCCATGTCTTACTCCCCGCTAGTCACTGCCCCATGTTTCTGTGATACCAGTAATATCCACCCTCCCCTGCAACATCTCCCCTTGCAGCTTCCTCATCTTGCTGTCTATAGTCTCCTTCCTTTGCAGAATAAGCCTATCCAGCCACATCATAAGTCAGCCATGTTTGTTTCTCTGCAATGACCTACATATCTTTTTACCTTCTGTATACTGCCAAAGCACCTTCCACCTTCTGTTTCTGCCAGCCTTCCTCCTTCCTCTTAGTTTAAAAATACAGTCATTACATGTACCTTTACAACCACTCATCTTTCTGATTGACAGTCTTTGGAAAGCACAACCAAATTCATTATAAACATACCACTATTTGTCAGTTCTACATTTGGAATTTATGGCATTAATGAAAAGCTGCTTTCTGACTTTGATTGTCTGTACCTGTTGTTGGACATTTACTGTTTATTGTTGTATAACTTATTCCCTGATGACCCAGTTTTATGTAATGACTAAAGAATATGTCTTTCTAATTTCCTTCACTTGACTTCATTGTTACATGGCGATAAAAATGTGTACACCTGACGCTCTTTGCTACCATTATGATGACTACTGGTTAAAAGAAGATTCCCCTATTTGTGTGGTAGTCTTATTAGATCTAAAGTGTTTTATATAAAGGTAACAGTCTTGCATATAGCCTAATTATAGTTTAAAACTCAGATGCGTATAGCATCAGATACAAAAATCCTAACAAAGTATGTACAACAAACAAAACAGATGAAAGTTCAAGTAGTTCTAACCCAATTTAACAGTTTCCAAAATGGCAGTTTATGTAGATGTGTCCTCAGAGTTACCATAAAAATATACAGCTAGGGGATCACCTTTACCACTTAAGATGGAGAGTTCCACAAAGGTTGAGAACTAGAGAGCTACTAAAGCAAACACCTATCAGTATCTTCACTGTTGAAAATATAACATCTCCTTACTCTGCATCAGGAAGTTGGATAAAGTGCATAGGACCTCTTTCTATAAACCACATTTCTGTTCTTGAAAGGTAAAGTTTCCTCATTCAAAAACACAACATGACCTTTAAAGGATGGCTAACATTCAGGCCACTACATTCTACATGGGAAGCAGCTTAAGGAGTTACACTCTATGAAGGCTTAAGTACATGGACACTTTTAAGAACAAAATATGGTTTTATCTCACCAGTAAAAAAAAATGTAAAAAACTTTAAATGATGGTCTTTGACTTTTTAAGCATATGGATTTCTAGTCCCATGGTGAACACGTTTATCCATTGTAGGTTAAAAACCTCACTGAAGAAATGACTTCTTTAGAAGAAAATATTATCAAACTGACCAAGGAAAAGAAAGCCCTTCAGGAAGCACATCAGCAAACACTGGATGATCTACAAGCTGAAGAAGACAAAGTCAATACTCTGACCAAGGCCAAATCCAAACTGGAACAGCAAGTAGATGATGTAAGAGATGGCATGCATGTGCTTATATTTTGTAAATGTCATAGATTAGGTTTTCAGTACTACTAAATGTATATTTGTATTACAGCTTGAAGGGTCTTTAGAACAAGAAAAGAAGCTCCGGATGGACCTAGAAAGGGCAAAGAGAAAGCTTGAAGGTGACCTCAAGTTGGCTCAAGAAACAATAATGGATTTAGAAAATGACAGGCAACAGCAGGAAGAAAAACTGAAGAAGTAAGACTTTTCCTATTAATTTATGATTTATAGTAACAAGAATGTATAGATAATTACTGTGTTGTTGACAAATATATATTTCATTAATAGGAAAGAGTTTGAAACCAGCCAGTTACTTAGTAAAATAGAAGATGAACAAGTACTTGGGGTTCAGCTACAGAAAAAGATTAAGGAGCTGCAGGTGAGAATTACATTTCATTACTCTCTGATCAGAGTTTAGTATCTTCTTAAGTACATAAAGATGAATGGTTGTATGTAGTCTGTGTATTTTGAGTAAACAAACAGATACCGTTTCTTTGCAGGCACTGATTTTATAATCCCACTCCCAGTATCATTGCTTGACTGTAGTTTAAAATGATATCACCATAACTCTTGGCTGCTTATTCTATTTATAATGGTCACATAGACAGAAACATGGTGAATCTGAAAATTACTGAGACACTACATACAGTACTTTCTATGTTTTTCTCCATGTTTTAGAACTGGCACTTTTTTCTTCATTTATCTGCATTAATAGTGCTGCAAATCACTACTGCATAAAGATGGTATAACTATAGCTGAAGGTCTACCCAATGCTTAAAATCTACAAAATGCCTTACGTACGACAGCAGCATTGCTGGAGCCTTTCTCGATTTCATCACAATCTACTCTTTCTGTCTTTCACTTAGGCTTTATTAAATTTTGGTTGTTGATGTTTTGTATGATAGTACTGCTGCTTGCCATGTGCTCTGCTCACTGAATCTGAAAACATCCCTTATGTTAAGTTCTTGCAAGGTATCCATGTTTCATCAGAGCTTGCTGTGGCACATGTGCTTTTGTTTATTAGGAGGTGGTACAACTCAGAGAAAATGTACAATAAGAAAGAGTTTCTTGCTTTTTTACAATGTTCCTTCTACTCTGAGTTTTTCCTCCATGCCTGCTGACCATCACATCTACCGTTATCACATGCCTAGCATGAGGCTAAAAGCCATCTGGAGGGGCTGTCACACATGCAGCCATGGTGGTTGCACCCACAACCCCTCAGTGGCAATCTGGCAACATCTGGGTGTTTGGAATGAGTCTCCATCACTGGTGGTTTTAAGTGAGCACCTGCATAACAGGAAGGCTTCAACCGACAATTAATGAAGACTACTATCACAAGCTTCAGCTCCAGGTTATGGCCATCTTCTGAGCCATGCAAGCATGCGCTTGCCTTATGGTGAATGGCCAAATGGAGTCAACACTCCTCCCTCTACCTGTCACTATTTGAGCTCAGGTCATGTCAGTCATAGTCAGGGCTTCATCATTCTGTTCCACAGATCTCGCTCTTCTCTGAGTCTGTGAAACCTTGAAGGTAGCATAGACAGACAGCAAGGGTATGTGTGGGGAGATCCAAATCATTTGTGTTTACAAAAGGCACAGCCTCTAGTAAAACATAGTTTCTAGTATTTTGTGCTGTTTAGAACAGTATTTTCTTGATTTTATGAGATCCTGTTGCATATATGTTATGAAGACAATATTTTGCAGATCACAGAAAACAGATGTAATATTTCAGATTATACAATGACTGGCCATTAACATTCAAAAATGAGTACACAGATTGGTCAGCCCAACCAGTGTGCCTGTTGTAAATTGAGAATACACCAACAGTAAAAGTCCATCTGCTAGAGAATCAGTGAGCATCCAGACTTTTTTTTCTATGGTTATGTGGTAGACACACACATCAGTCTGAATGAAAAAAAAGTCTGAAACTGAAATGCATGTCATTATTTAGTGACTTCATTCTTCATAATTGTTTTTTGACAAGTCACTGAGGAACAAAATCACTAAATAATGACAGGCATTTCAGTTTCAGACTTTCTTTCCTTCAGACATTGCCTATGTATTCACATTTTTTCAAATTAAAGATAGAGAGGTATGTATGAGACCACAGAGAATACAAGGAAAATCAGGCACTTTTTGCAAACTAAAACATACTTGATTTTCCTTGTATTTTCCCATCTCTCTCTCATACCTCTAAACTGTCAGGAGGTTACAGTTTTTTTTTTTTAAAAAAAATAGCAACAGAGATCATCCTTTCTCCATTGCTTGCTTGCTAAAGCAGAGATGTACTATATAAGCCTCAGAACACAAGTCCCATACGCATGTGCAGTACTTCATCAAAGGGCAGAATCAGGAAACGTCACTCGGGCTTTACCCTCATGATTAAACCACACCAACCATGGGTAAATCTTCAATATACCATACCCTCGTCATTTGTTATTACTATAGTAAATCTGTTTAACATTGCTGGGAAAGTTGGTAAGACAGAAGACCACTCTAATTTTGAGATGTGATTGGCAGGTGTGATAATCTAGTTTTATTTATTACCAATTTGAGCAAAAGCTAAAAAGTACAGTATTTTTAAATCAACAATGAAAATAAAAACTCAAAGTGCCACAGAATCCATTTACATGGATCCCAAGGCTCTTTATGAGCACACTGGGGTGGAAAAAATCATTAAATACTAATTTCTTTAATCATTTTATCATTTTTAGTAACTGCACAGCTGTTATGTTTGTCCAGCAATGGGCTCACAATTTCCACCAAAGGCCTCTCTTAGTAGTAATTTATTTATATGGTAGTTTTAATAACCTCATCTTGTATACTGCTATAACAGTGCAGGCATAATCTGCTTTTTATTGTTTATGCATGTTTTGTATTAATTTATTAATCAGGTAGGTTGTCTGAAGGAGCATTTTTCAGCTACAAAATTAAATGCAGTACCAGTAATACATTTATATCAGATACATGTGGTACACTGTAATACACATTTGTGTTAAGTTTAGCATTCATGAAGAATAAATCACAATGTCTAGCTGCTACAGCCAGGTTAGAATGGCTGTTGTTTATGCATAGTTTAATTATGGATTATGGAGACTGCAGTACTCACTTGATGCTGCTGATGAAGTTTTGGCTAATATAAATTTCTGTAATTTGTGGGATTTCTCTAGGTGCTCTGGTTTCCTCCCACATCCCAAAAACATGCTGGACACTCTAAATTGGCCCTAGGTGCGAGTGTGTGCATGTGTGTGCCTTCTGTGGAATGTTGGGTGCCAGGCTGGCAACTTCACACTGTAAAACTCCACTGCCAATCATGAGCGGACCGGTGATCTGTTGTGGCGACCCCTAACCGGGATAAGCCGAAAGGAGATGATGATGATAAAGTTCTGTAATTCATTCACAAGCAGTTGTCTAACTAAAACATTTTCTAGAAATCAAACCCACTTGTCTAAGGCATCAGATAGGCAGTTTGTTAAATAACTGCATTTTAAATTTCTATCTTAAGTAACTATAGCATATTATCAGTAATCCTAAACTTAGCATGAAATATCTAAGAAAAATGCAGTCTGAAATTCTGCAGAGTTCTGCAAAAATGTTTAAATATACTGCTCTCTGAAACTTAGGCAAACCGTCATTTTTCACTGCAAGACGTGTGAAGGATGAAATTAAGATTATTCATATAGTAACAGTTATGTTCTTTCTAGTATGTCTATATTTGTTTTCTAACCAAAGCATATGAGGAAGCTATATTTAGAAAATAATGACTTGGAGATATTCATTACAATTATATGGATATCAGGTGTGCACACTTACAAAATGCATACAGTCCAGACTCCTTTATTTCTGTATAATAATAAGAGGTAACAAAGTCAGAGCAGGCAGTTAGTAAGAAATGTTGGGGGCATGCAAGGTACAAGATAATCAATTGCTCACATAAAGCAGAATGCTATTGTTCTTCTGTATGGGAATTAGTGCACCTAGTCTAGATTATAGTATGTCTTATTCTGGAAGCACATTTTTATACAGACACTAGTAGACTGAGATTGCCAAGAGGAAGGCATCAGAATGGTTAAGTTATTGCCCCAAAAGCATTATGTAAGAAAGATATCAGAAATGTAACGTGCACCCTTCAGTGACAGAATAGAATGAGAGTGGCCTTCAGGTACCTTATAGGAATCAACAGTGCAAAAAATAGCAGCTTTTGGCAAATGACTTGCACAAAAAGAGGCAGTATTTGACAAAAGAGGTAATGTGTATGTGTGTGAGGGTGGGGATAGTTCATAACCTTAAAGGGAAGTGCTGAAACACATTTCTTCAAATCAGTAAAAAATCTGGTACCTATTTTCTTGTTGTTTGCATTTTATTTCAGTGCAGAATATACAGAACCAAAAGTTGATGGGTTAACCACGTTTGACTGTTTTGTTATATACTGATGTGAAGGAAATAGTGCTGCATTAGTATATTTAAAATCACATTCAACCTGACACTAATGATTAATGTGAATTCATAGGCACGTATTGAGGAACTTGAGGAAGAAATAGAAGCAGAGCGTGCAGCACGTGCAAAGGCTGAAAAACAAAGAGCCGAATATGCCAGAGAACTGGAGGAGATCAGTGAACGACTAGAGGAAGCTGGCGGAGCAACATCAGTCCAGATTGAAATGAACAAAAAACGGGAAGCAGAATTCCTGAAACTGCGTCGGGATCTTGAGGAGGCTACATTGCAGCATGAAGCCACAGCTGCTGCTCTTCGGAAGAAACATGCTGACAGCGTTGCAGAGCTTGGAGAGCAAGTCGACAACCTGCAGCGTGTTAAGCAGAAACTGGAGAAGGAAAAGAGTGAACTGAAGATGGAAATTGATGACTTAGCAAGTAACATGGAATCAGTTTCTAAAGGAAAGGTAGCAGTCATTATTTAACTAAGTTAAACACTAAGAACTGTATCTCAGAATTCAACTTTTATAATTAAATTTCCATGTCATTTTATGAAAGGTAAACCTAGAAAAGTTGTGCCACAGTATGGAAGACCAATTAAGCGAAGCTAAAACCAAGAGTGAAGAAAGCCAACGTATAATTAATGATATAAATATTCAAAGAGCTCGTCTTCAGACAGAAAATGGTGAGTTCTGTTAAAATTTAAACAATTTAGATTTTACTCAGAGTTTTAATTAATAACAATACAGGATGTCTTTTAAATGTACAATGTTTTTAAAAAAATCTAGAACCCCCTTTTGCAAAGTATTTGCAGATTTTCTCTAATAATGCTAGATAGCCATCTTATGGAGAAAACAGCTCCACTTAGAAGAAAACTGACTTTGAATGCAAGGTAACGTAGACCTTTCTTACTTTCTTGGAGGACTTCAGTATGTTCTCTTTATTGCAAGATTCTTGATTGGTTGTGAAAGCCTACATACATTGACATTATTATAGCAATAATCCATTACAGAGTGTGTTTAAGGTTGGGGTTTATTTATGTCTGGTATGCTCCTGCTGTAGCAGAAATTTTAAGTGAAATAACCCATGGCAGATAAATCTGTCATATACCCCTGCCTGCCTTGAATTATTGTTTGTATACAATGCAAAGTATTATTTATGATGGAGCTATAACAATGGCTTATTTCATTTTTCATATTCAGTTTTATGGCCATGCTCCACTACTTGAAAAAATAACCCACTGCCCATAACATAAGTGTAATAAGTGATTTGTAAACTGATTATAAGAAAATTAGTTAGATGCAGTAAATCTGACCTTTACTGTGTATATGTTTACATTCCCAAACACTAAAAGACAAAAATCTCAAATACAAAAATGTCACTCTAAAAAGACCAAAACAAAAATATTGAAAAAACTTATATATGCAGAGGGAAAAGCCCCCTGCACCCCCACATCTCCTCAAAAACTCAAGAGATCTCCACAACAGCTGAGAAAGGGCAAAAGCCCACTCTCCACTGCACAGAGATCTCTTACACACACAGATCGACAAAGCAAGTAGCACTAATGCATGGAAGGTTCAATATTCTGAATGTTCAGTATTAGTGACTACAACAATATGAACATAGTAGCTTTGTATGAAGAAACCAAAAACTGCAATGCAAACAATGGAAAAATAATGTCAACTGCATACATAATAGAAAAACATCAAAAATTGCTAAAATAATCTTTTTTTTTTTTTTTTGCATGGGCCAAGCCACCCTACTTTCCCCAAACTCCCATTAAACTAAATATAGCAACTTCAAGACTGCACAACCATAAGGAAAAGAATAAAACTCCTTACACAACCAAAAGGAGACAATGCTGTAATGGAACCACCAACGGAAGTCAATAAGTAAATTCACAATTAACCAGAAATAATTAAGGTTTGCCGTCTTCATCTTTATTACAATACAGACTTCTTCAGAATAAAAAGTGAAAAGGACCCAGCTGTTTGATTATCTTGCATACACAGTCATGTACTGGACATAACTTATCCACTTGTCAAACAAGACTCATCTAGAACCATCAGATGACTGCATCCATGGAAAATGAATAATTTTGACCAAACCAATTATAACTATCTATACATACAAAAAAGTCATGGGCACTCCAAAGTTATGTAGCTGAAGCAGTGGTATGACCTTAACAGATCCTTTGCTTATATCACATGGCCCTCCAGTACAGAAGGTTTAAGATCTTACACAGTGAAAACTCTAGCTTGCTAGGTCTTTCTTGTAGTTTTTTTACTGAATGGTTTGACTCGTGATCTTTTTACCTTTTGGTGTGTGTGTGTGTGTGTGTGTGTGTGTGTGTGTGTGTGTGTGTGTGTGTGTGTGCTTGCATGTGTGTGTGTGCGCGCGCGCATGCGCGTGCATGTTTGTGTGTATGTGTGTGTGTGTGTGTGTGTGTGTGTGTGTGTGTGTGTGTGTGCGTGTGTGTGTGTGTGTGTGCGCGCGCGTGCATGCATGCGCGTGTGTGTGTGTGAGTGTGTGTGTGTCTGTGTGTCTGTGTGTTTGTGTATATATATATATATATATATATATATATATATATATATATTTATATATAGATATATATATAGATATATATAGATCCCCTTCAGATTGAAGTTTTGAAACTTCAAACGTTTTGAATAGAGATTGCTATACAGCGCAGTATGGGATATTTATGCCATTTTCCTCATTGCAGTACAATCTCGGAGTTGGCATATGTATTTAGGAGGGGGTGGGGGAGGTGGAGGGGGGGGCCTTAAACATTTTTTTTATTTTTTTTTTATTTCATTTTTGAAGTTTCAAAACTTTGATCTTCTGGTCTCAACCATTTGAAGTTCGAAGTTTTAAAACTTCGAGATTTAGAAGTAGATCCCTAGCTATATATATATATATGTATATATATATATATATATATATATATATATATATATATATATATATATATATATATATATGAGTCTGTATATGATAACAATCTACTTAGTCAAAAATTTGGAATCTAAAACTTCTTTTATACTACAACAAGCAATCAAATAGATAACCACAGTGCACCGGCATTACTTTGTGCAAGATTGGAAACAGCATGAATTAGCCATTTGCTACTTCCTTGCTATTGTGCTATCTTGGAGTTGGTACACATAAGCAGTAGAGGGTGTGTGTGTGTATGTTGGGGCAAGAGCAAATACAAAAAAATAATCTTTTTAGACTGAATCCAAAAAGAACGAACAACCAAAACAACAATAACAAAAAACTGCCAACTATATACATTGTCTGAGATTGCACAACATCGGGGAAAGAGGAAATTGGCAGACCCTGCTGTACCACAATTTCATATGTAAAGTAACCAGCAGGCTAAAAAACAAGGGAAAGAGAATGTTTGCTCACTCATATTATAACCACACACACATATATATATATATACATATAAGCACACACACGTGTATATGTGTGTGTGTGTGTATGTGTGTGTGTGTGTGTGTGTGTGTGTGTGTGTGTGTGTGTGTGTGTGTGTGTGTGCGTGTGTGTGTGTGTGTGTGTGTGTGTGTGTGTGTGTGTGTGTGTGTGTGTGTGTGTATAGATTTACTTTGTACAAGCCAATAAGAATACAAATAAAGTTTGTCTGTTATTTTCCAATTTTCCAGGTGCCGATCGTATCCCAGGTATAGGATATACAAATTTATGTTAAAAGCATTTATATCCTGACAAAAATGGTTTCCATTAACTGTTCTTTAACCATGTTTCACAAACAATAACAACATCAATCTTGTGGGAATGTAGCACATTTTCCAAAAATATTTAAAAAAAAACTTTATTACTAATGCTCCTGGCATTAATAACCATCACTGATATATCAGATATTGATATCTGTGAACTGTTAACATTTCTGACCTGGCATAAAAAATCCTGTCTTATGTTAGCCAAATACTGCAGTATATCTGCTACAAAAGTGCACGCCATCCTGATAAACACGTGTGACCAAACATTAGGCTTGGATGTCCTTCACATTTCGCTTTAGTAATTTTTCTTCATGTAGGTAGTTACCAAAAAATTTCATTCACACTAATCTGATACTGCTTTCTATGTATGATTTGTAAAAAATATGACCAAACACCTGTACAAACTATGCTATCTAAGAGGGCTATTATGTTCCCTACTGACAGTCAGAAAGTCCTTGCAGATGAGATCATTTGTCCCAACATGAGTAAAAACTGTTTCATAATTCCTTACATTTTGTCAGTCTAAGGCCTGTCTAACATCCTGTATTTTTGCTCATAGCAAGCATAACACTATTGATGTTCATTATCTTCTCTGCAAATTAAGTATCACTTTCTCTAATAACTGAATTTCTGATTACAAGTATATTATTTCTGGCCTGACCTGAAGAATCTCCTACTTCTAATTCAATAATATCTACTCTGTCAGTTGTTACAAAGGTATGATTGTCATTACAATTAGTCTTATTCATTCCACTGTTTTATTTGCGTATTACATTTGCAAGCATACTATTTTACTTCACCTGTCTTTGTACTTCCAGAGCTTGAACTGTGTTGCCAACTTTGGCCTTTCTATTCTTTTTTTTCTTACAGTAATGTTCTTCAATCCTTCTACGTTCAACTTTGATTTCTTCCTTTTCACCTGCCTGTTGCGTCTTTTTTCTACCTTCTCTGTTGAAAAAATGATGCATTTTTTTTTCTGCAGACAAAATGTTTTATGACTGAGTAATGTTATCATTTAGAGTAATTTGTGTGTTACATAACAAAGCAGTGTCCTTTTTAGCATGAATTTTATTTGTATTATAGAAATTAATTAATTTTCTTCCTTGTTATCTGCTATGAACTTTTTCCTTCCTTTCTTTTTTTTATTTTCTTCCAAAAAGCTCTGTATTCTCAGATTGCTGAATATTTGTATCCTGAATTACAAAATTTTCATCGGTAGCACCATGTTTAATAGGTGCTGAGCGATCTTTACTTCCTTTGCTAAATGTATTCTATTTGCACATTGCCTAATACTGACTGTCTCATCAGCCCAGGCATTAATATGGGTAACAACAGTATTTCAAGCTGTGCCAATTGCAAAAGTGCAATCCTCAGTACGTCTAGATTTAATACTAATAATGGTAAGCAAATCATTCAACTTTTGAGGACCGTATGTCACCAGTGTTATCAGGTGTTACTTTTGAACATGCATAGCATTCAGTTGTTGTTGTTGTTCTTCTTCTTTCGGCTTTTCCCAGTTAGAGGTCGCCACAGCGGAACTCCGGTCAGCTAATGATTGGCAGTAGATTTTTACGGTGCCTAGGTGTTAGCTCGATGCCCAACGTTCAATGAAGGCACGCCCATTTACACATGTCTTTCGAACGCCACTCAGGAAGGACATACAAACTCCACACAGAAGGCGCTCCAGCCGAGAATCGAACGGGAGAACATTTTGCTTTGAGGCGACAACGCTACTGCTGCACCACCGCGACTTCGCATACATAGCATTCATACACTGTACAAAATACTTGTGCTTTAGCCTAAACAAGAAACTCCTCTCTCTACAAGCCCTTCTCATCCTGCAGGACATCAGCGTCTGTGTAGTGACTAAGAAATGGTTTAAAATAGCAAACAGTATTTCAGCTGTGCAGAGCTATAATGCTTTCCACGTGTTTAGACCAGCTACTGAGCAGGAAGGGGAAAAAAAAGGTGGAGGCGTCTTAATCTGCATCCAGAAGAGACTAACATCAAGGCTGGTAAAGCAACATGATGTACTAGAGATTCTTCATGTCCAAATAACCATCAGAAAAGTCCCGTATCATATATTGGCTAGTTGTAGAACTTATTTTATGACACACAAAAGCCACAATGCCTATCAAAAGAACTAGAATTGTTCAGTATTAAACCGAATACCATTTTCATACGTGATCTAAACTATCTATCACTGGCGCAAAAGCACAAAGATTCCTAGACTTTGTCAATACAAATGCCCAGGAACAATTAATCAGAGTACCCACTTAGGAGAATAACATCTTGGATCTTGTCTTTACTAATATGGTAACATCTTGCACTGTGCTTTGCATATCTTCACCACTTGTTAGGACTGATCATAAAGCAGTAATAAAGCAGTCTCCTTTGAAATAAAACTGAAACCAGAAATCTCTTCCACCCAAGGCACCTTTAGAAATTTCTTTAAGACAAATTACCTACTCCTACGTGAAACACTGGCAAGCTTCCAATCCACACCAAACTCTGTTAACTCCACTAAATATGCAGAAACATACTCCACCACACTATACCAGCATGTACTCAGATTTACCCTGTAGGAACAAGTTCAGGGCAAACCCAAGAAACAAACCTAGATGTTGGAACTATATTATCAACAAGCTTTATAATAAAAGGAAAAGAATTTTGACCAAAAGCAAGAGTAATTCTCAAAATGTTAGAGCCATTGTCACTGAAATAAACAAACATCTAAGGAGCTTAAAAAAATCTACCAAAGCCAAGTTTGAAGCTAAAATAGCTACTCAAGCCAAAGACAACTGGAAAACATTTTTCAGTTATGCTCCTAATCTCAAAAGCACAACAAAGCAATGTGTTGAGCTGATTGTGAACAATACTACCTACACTGCGTCTGAAGACATAGCAAACCTACTGGCTGATAAATTTAGCTCTAACTTTATCCCTCTCCTTTGTCTGTCCCTCAAGATGTACCTGAAACTGGCTTGCCAAACCTAAAAGTGCTATCAAGAGCTAAAACTATTGCATGGATTGGTCCTGACAGTACCCATAGATGCATCTAAAATAGCATGAAGTATGATTTAGCCATGCCCCTAACAACACTGTTCAATTTCAGCCTCTATACAGGTTTTGTACCAAGTAAATGGAGAGCATTATAGTAATTTCCCTGCCCAAGGGAGGACCTTTCATAGACCCAGCCACTTTCAAACCCATAAGTCTCACCAAGCTTTATGGAAAGCCATATAAAGACTTATCATGGAAACAGTCACTCAAGACATAGAAAACCTACAAACACTGGACTTGGTTCTACTTTGGAAGCTCGAACTTTCAAAACTTCAGACTTCATATGTTTAAAACCATAACATCAAAGTTTTAGAAGTTGGAAACTTCAATAAAAAAAATAGAAACATTTTTTTTTATGTTCCCCCCCCCTGCACCCTACACCCCCCCTGCTAAGTGAAGAGAATGGTGAATTTCCCGTTCGACACTGTACGGCAATCTCCGTTTAAACCGTTCGAAGTTTCAAAACTTCAATTTTATGGTCTCGACTATATGAAGTTCAACGTTTTGAAACTTCAAGCTTCCAAAGTAGACCCCTGGACTCATCTAAGTTTGGATTCATCAAGGGCAGGTCATGCTTACTCAACCTGGTGGATTTTTTAAATGGTTACCAAAGCAATGGATGAGGGTAAAAGGTTACACACTGCATACCTCAACCTGGCCAAAACTTTTGACACAATTCCACACTCAAGCACAGTAGAAAAGTTAAATAAATTGGAAATAAACCACTATGTCACCTGCTGGATTGAAATCTAGCTCACAGATAGGACACAGGAAATCAAAATCGAGGAAGTTACCGCCACAAAGAGTTCAGTCACCAGTGGAGTCCCCTCAGGATTCTGTGCTAGGAGTTCTCCTGTTTGGCATCTACTTTTCAGAAAAGGGATTTAGCAGATTAAGTTTGCAGATGACTACAGGTTAGTAGCAGTCACTGAATCCCCAATTGACTTAGCCACTCTGCAGGAAGGTTTATACCAAATAAATAACTGGTGCCAAAATCCTGAACTGAAACTAATTGCCAAAAAATGCATTACTGTATCCTTCAGGAAGTCATCTATCCTAAGTAACTACCACACTGAAAAAGCTTCTAAGGACTGACCCAGTTGTTTTGAATTTAGGAACTTATGTATGTGGACAGTGATCTAACTTTTTACCAACATGTCCAGCGATGTTCTATATTGCACATGTTATAAACAAAAGGAATGTGTCTATATCTAGGGATGTCACTGTCACCCTTTAGTTAGCCCTCATTAGGCCAATCATTGAATATAATTTCCCCTTTGGCATGTATCTGTCTAGACACATGTGACAACTATAACTCCCACAAAGATGCCTTACTTAAGGGATACAAGGCCTAACCAACATGTCCTACATGGACTGACTCAGACCCCTGCCACTATATTCAGTATCCTAAAGACTGCTAAGAGATGACCTGTGTCTGGCATACAAAGCATTCTCTGACCCAGTACTGAAGGATTTACTGCACATTAGCAAGTCAAGATGTCATCTGAAATACTTGGTCTAGGGATCTAAACTACTGCAACACCAACAGAACAGTTTTGAGGGACAGATATATCTCGCAGGGGATACTGCTGCTCTGGAAGAGACTCCTATCTATAGAAAACAAAGTTTATCCCTGTCCATATTCAAACATAACTTGGATCTATGGATGGGAAAAATAAATTTTACCACAGGACTGCCCCCTGTACTACTAATGGACAGGTGTAACTCCTAAATGCTTTATTCTATGCATGGGTCCCTTCAAATTATCTATGGTATGATCTCAGTTATTCTCATTAGGGGTAATACATAATTATCGACCATGGAATGGATAAAGCCACTCTAACTAAATGGGATAGATTAATTCAAGCACAAAAAGGGATTTGGCTAAGCTTCAAATGGCCTGCAAGGTCAGCTAGCTTAGTACTCACCTATGAACCTATAACTCATTAATGGCATTCTCATTTAACAAACACATTTACTACAGTTGTCTTCCTCAGCCACATTCATTTTAGGAAAACATTCATCCTTTTTCATCCTGTCAACAGTCTCCACAGTTGAAAAGTAGGGAAATTTCCCCTGATACTCTGGTCTAATTTTCCCTTGTTGGTATGTATGACACCTTAAGTATCCACTGAAAACAGGCCATAGGTCCAGCGAGTCTAACCTAGTCAATAGATAGATGAATAAATAAACAGACAGATAACTGGCTAACTAACTAACTAAACAAAGTATCATTCAGGATGTAAACTTCCTTACCAGAGGCAGCTATACACTGACTATAAAGAAGTCCTGGACAGAAAACAAATTTTTGAATGTTTTACAGTATGAAACACTTCCACCACTCTATAATATGCTTAGCAGGCAGACAGGCATGTGTGCCTGTGCACGTGCACACACCCACACCCACAAACCCACAGACACACACACTAACTTGTGGTGAGAAGAGACAAAGAGGAAAACATTTGGCAATACCACCAATTCTTACACTCCTGTCATCACGTTATCCTTCAGGAACGTCAAAGCACTTGTATTTTCCTTATGTTTTCATTCATTTTATGATTGATGCTGTTACAGAGTAACATATACAATCTTATGTGGGGACTTTATGACGTGCATGCTTAGTTACAAAAAAACACACAGTCTATTATATAAAATATACTTATTTTTTTTTTAATTTATTCATTTGTTCAAGCATGTTTCATTAGCTGGGTTTCCAGCTGCATTCTTACCCAATTTCTGTGAAGTTGTATAGAGAAAATTTCCACAATTATGGAGGTATTGAATCAGAGTATAATCAAAGTAATATACAGAACAAGTGCTAAATCATAAATGGTGCAAGCAGAATTACAAGAGGCTTTCAATTACAAGAAAGTGTTTAGAGATAAGTAGGTAGAGATTTACTGTGCAAATTATTATATCTGTTAATTACACACAGTCTTAGTATACATCACTTAATTAAACTACTAGGTGATACTTTTGGTACAGGTATTCATAAGAGAGGAAATAACAGAGAAGATAAATTTAAAATAGATTTAAATAGCCTTCAGTATCTGCAAATCAAGTACATGTGAGAAACAGTCAAATGGTGTATGAATGAATTAGCTGCTAACTAGCAAATTTTCTGATATTTTATTGCTCTTTTTTTATTCAAAAGGAGAATTTGCTCGACAAATAGATGAGAAAGATGCCTTAATTTCACAGCTTTCAAGAAGCAAACAAGCCTTTATACAGCAGATTGAAGATCTGAAAAGGCAACTAGAAGAGGAAATTAAGGTAATTTATTAAAACTGAAAAGGAGATATCTATATTGTGATGTATGCACTTACTATAAGTATTACAAGTTATCATTAGTAAATTTTGAAACACACTCCCTGGAATACAGAAAAAAGCTCACCATTTGTGATAATTCCCTATGACATGTCAGTCAATTACAGCATTAGTGAGAAAGTGAAATTCAGCAATAGCTATGACAGCAAAGAGAAAGACCTGGTGCCTATAAATCTCATACTAACCAACTGTAGCACAGTCAGACATGAATGATGGTAGTTTCCTCCCTAGTAGTCCATGCATTATATTAGCAAAGCCCCCCCCCCCCATACTCCCCCCCACACATCCAGCCATCAACAAACAAGCCCCATACAGTAGATCACAGTGATGGGACACTCATCCATTCATCCCCCTCACACACACAAACACACATCCAGACTCTCAATCCCCTGCCTAACCAAGGCAGTCACACACAAACACACTTACACACACGCGTACACACACACACACACACACACACACACACACACACACACACACACAAACACACTTACACACACGCGTACACACACACACACACACACACACACACACACACACACACACACACACACACACACACACACACACCTTCACAACCCAATGTCTTCAGCAAACTGAATTATCCCATAGAACAGAGAAATTTTATGCAACTGAGGGATTCCCTGCCACATAAATCAGGAGCTGTTGGCATTTCATGGGGCTAGAATGTGGCTAATTATCATTAGCGATCACTTGGACTGCCACATTAATGCAGTTCTGCCTGTAATACTACCCTTCATGTGGAAAACCTCAGAGGTAGGGTCTAAGAATCAGAATGATTTACCATTGGGGGGAGGGGGGTGACTGGTTTTCCCTTGCTGTAAGCTTTTCTGTATCTCATCCATTTTTACAGGGTTTTATGGTTGGCTGTTTTTAAGTGTTTGGTATAGACTATCCTTTGGTTTTATGAACATTATATGTTTTTGAGCTTTTCAAATAAAAGAATTACATTTACAAACTTCTTAACAGTTTTTTCATCATAATTCCTGTAAGTTTCAATATGCATTTGCATTCATTACTCCAGTCCTTCATTTTTCTGTTTTCTGTTTTTTCTTTCCCAAATTGTCACCCTGTTCCTTCATTCCTATGAACATTTAAACAAAGTTGCAGTTGCCTGGTAATTATTGGTAATTCAGAATGAGAGCATTTTGTCCAGGGGCAGGTTTAAGGTAGGCAAACTAGCCACCACTTAAGGTACCATTCTAGTATGGGGTACTTCTGGATTTTTTTAAACTTTTTGTGTATTTTGGTTTAAATAAACAAATATTAACCTTCAATTATTACTCATGCTGTTTCTGCAGCAAAATGTGATACTTCAAAGGCTGGAATCATGCCGTTGATTGATGCATGGAATAACAATGTTGATTAGGCTAAAAATAACACTGCTAAGACAATAATGGCTTTCCCTGCTTTTCTGCTTGTAATATAGAAAGAAAAAAAAAAAACAGCAGCATCCCCAAGGTTTCTGAATATCCACAGGGGTAGCAAGTTGAAATATCTTACAATGGCCATCACATCTTCACATCAAAACTCAGAGCTGTACACAGAACAAGCCTATATTGAGAAAAGAGAGTGCGGTTACTGCTTGAAAACAGAGCTTACCGGAAAGTGATTACCAATGTGGCTTGTGCTGGAAACTGTATGAGTCTGAGTCTGACAGCACCATTGTGAAATACTTTACTATAACCATAATTTCTTTCATGTATCTTCATATCTCTTCATATAGATCAGAACCGAACACAGAATGGGAATATATTTTTGAAGAGGTTACTGTATCTGAATGTCAAGATGAGCTATATTAATGTAGCCACATTTCTTCACAAACTAATATTACAAGTGCACACATAACGGGGTTATATCTGTGTGTATGAGGGAGCAGAAGGGGTCATATGTAACTGAAAGAAGCAAGCTAAAATACATTACTATGGCCAAAATGTATTTCCTATTTCACCACAGTTGACTATAAGTGTGCACAAAAAATGAGCTGCAGTTGGGGATGAGGGCATGATGTGCATGAAAAGAACCAGTAATTCATCTTGCTTGTCAGGAGCTGTGTGCCCGTGTGTCAAATTGAAATGAATTATTATAGCCATTTTTACTTGATCAAAGTTAGACATCAGAAGTCTACATTCATAATATGGCTTTCAGTGAAAGGTAGGGAGGGAGATCATGTGAAAACAACTAATTGCTAAACTTCTAAAAGGCAGAGCATGCACACTTGTAACAGGTTAAAATGCATTATTGTGGCCATTATTCCTTTCACTTAACTACTCAGTCATTAGAGGTGTATATAGAAAAATAATGGCTATTCTTAAGGGGTATAGATGCAGAGGGGTACGTTCATAAAGTGACTTTCAGTGGGAGATATGGAGGGAAGACCAGGACTAAAAAGCAAGTGATCACTGAATTTCTGAAAGGCAAAACATGCACACTTGTAACTGGCTAAAATACATTATTATGTCCATGATTATTTTCACTTAACCATTCAGTCATTAGAGGTGTACATAGTCAAAAATGGTTATTTGTAGGGGTATGGATGCAGTCTGTGGAAGAATATGTCTAAGTCCAGTTTTCATTTGTTCACACTTAAAAGTCATAAGTCTGGCTTGTATGGAGCTGTGTGTATTTGTATGCACGAGTATGTGTATATGGGAAATCTGTGTGTGGCTTTCTTTGTGAATAATCTGTGATCTCGTCACACTCAAATGTTGTCAACTGCTATACAAGAAGGGCATATTATAAAGTGACAAAATATGTGTGAAAGTAACTAAAGCTAGCATTGATAGTATTTTATGAATACTGTGAAGAAACAAACTGTGTTTTAACTTTCAGACTGTAACTTTGCTATTATAATTTCACAGTATCCCTAGTGCTAATTCCTTTAGATTAGTGGTGAGCAACTTGGGGCCCAGAAGCCACATTCATTCTTCTTGTGGTCCTTTTCCCTGCCCTACCCAGATAAAAAACAGTCAGATAAACAGGTGTTTGGATGGTTGGGCATGTCTGCTATCTACTGATGTTAACATCTAATGATAATTTGAAACTCTTACTGATGAGGATTTGTTTAACGTTGCTGAACAGGAATACAGTTCTGCCTGTTAAGGACTATATAAAACAAACTGTAGCTGTGTGGCAAAGCCATGTAGAGTAGAGGCTTATACACATTGTTATCCATTGACCTATGCTACTCATACTCCACATAATCATTTTGGTGAAATGGTCTGATAAAATCTGCCAACTTTCATTTCATCAAGGTAACAACTCCCCCCTCCCTTGTACTGTTCAAATAATCAGCCTGTCTTTTGGGCCATTTCAATATAAATCTACTCTTCTTTTTTCACATAGCACAAAACTTAAAATATTTACTGATAATTTGTCAAAGACATCAATTTCCTGTCCATGTTCTAAACTCCTGTCTGAGCCATTGGCCTGGCCAGATGTTGCTAGAATATTTCTTATTCATATTGTGAATTCCTGCTTAAGTTTTTTTCACTGTCAGAAGTTCCCAGAACTACAGACATTGCCAAACCATCCCACTCCCTTTCTTATGATTCCTAATTAGATATGTTGCTGTTTATTCCACCATTCTACTTCTTACATAGTCATATTAATTTAGTTTCAAATAATTTACTTTTTTAACACTTTTTTTCTGAAGACATCCCAAAGACTCCCCCATCTGTGGAATAGACTTCCTCTCCATGTCAAGCAGAGTACCTCTCTAGCCCTCTTTAAGAGAAACTTGGATGACTGGATAGGAAACAGAAAATATACCCCTGGGATCCCACCTGTGTTCCTGCTGGGCAGGGAAAACAGGTGCTGACTTTGAGGGAACATGAGTGAAATTCTTGGCTAGGCTTATAAGGGCCTCCAGGCCAATAGCCTAGTATCATCCTATGAACCTATGAAAGCCCATATTATCTGAAGTCTCCTGCCATTTTGTGGGTAAGGGTGGTTTTAGTGTGAGGTAAAATATTTTCCATAGTGTGTGAAATTCAAACTACTATGAGAGTGGTTTCAATCTAGTATCATACAAGGCAAGAATGTACAAGGCAACTTGGCTATATGGCCATTTATGCCTCACCAGCACCTACCCTTGGACCTTACCTCCTCTTTCAAGGAGTGATAGGACAGTTATATTGGGGTGAATTTGTAAATATCCATCCACTTGTCTAATTCTTTCTTAAATGAATGCAGTGTATCACATTGCCTGATCTAGAGAGGAAGTTTATTACAGAGAAGAGGTAGTCATTTTAAGACAAAGCACAGATTGACCCTAGGATACAGGGTCAAGGCCTTCAACCTCTTTTGGTAATTCAGGCCCTTTAGGCCCATAATCATTTGCGGTCTCTCCAACTGCTTGATATGTTTAGTAAGACACATTAACTACCCATGTTCTTAAGTCTCTCTTACAGCACCTTCTTTTTGGAGTGGGCTGTTTTCTATACTATAAGCTAGGAGGAGAAATTGTTTACCAAATGCAACACTATTGCAATTTTAGCATTTCATTTTAGCCCATTTTCACAGCACCAGCTAATAATGTGTACACTCACTTTGTACCTTATGTGCCTCAGAAGAGAATTAAGTATAATACCCAGTTAACAATTATCTGCAAACTTGGTTAACCAGACTTCCTCATTCTCAATCTGGAGATCAGAGACGTATATGTCAAATAACACAGTGCTATCCCACTTGTTATGTGCATGCTCTCTAAGGACATACCTGACATCCTCACAGTATGGGTTCTATCCCTTAGCAAATTAGCTATCCATCTAACTACAGAGGGATCAATCTGGAGCACATTTAGCTTGTTGATCCTGTTGACATGTGGTATGGTATGGTATGAATGCCTTGGCAAGTTCAAGGCATGCTGTAATGACAGTGTGACCACTGCTACAGCTTATGCTAGCCACACAAATAATTCATCAGCTTCATTAGACAAGATCTGCCTTTAGCAAAGCAAAATTATTGGGGGTCAAGTCTTATAAGATTTTTTTATATCATAGTTTATCAAATCTGTTATTACCTGTTCTGTGGCCTTGCAGATGAGTGTTATCAGGCTGATGGGTCTGTAATTCCAGGGATCCATGGTAGGACCATCCTTGTGAAGTGGTGTTACAGCTGCTGTGTGCCAAACCTTGAGGACAAAGTCAGTGCATAAGCTCAGTATGAATAGCTGTATGACTGGGTCCTCCAGCACATGTTTTATACTGTTCAGCAGGCAGCTTGGTATGTTATCAGGTCACATACTGGATATATTTTTTGCTTGAAGAACACTTTTAGCAAGTGTTATTTTGTGATGATGTGGGAGTTGAGGTCCTTCGCTATATGAGGATTTTGGGTCTATATTATGTGATCGAACGCTTAGGTGAGCTAACACCTAAACACCGACCACATAATATCGAACCCCACAACAGCAAATGCCACCGGGAAACGGAACTGTCAGCCACAAAAAAAAAAAAAGTTTACAGCCAAACTAAGTGGGGGGGGGGGGGTCACTCCCCACACACACTCCAATGGGGAAGGCTGTGCCCCCCCACCCCCTAACTAAATATACCAACTCTGAGATCGCTCTTCAATGGAGAAAACAGCAAAACACAGCGAACGGCCAAGGGAAATCTTTCCCTGTGTTAATTTGGCTGTTCGCTGTTTTTTGCCTTCGATGTTATGTGGTTGATGTTTAGGGTTCACTCACCTAAGCATTCAACCACGTAATATAGACCTGAGGATTTTGTATAGATGTCTTTTGGGTGAGATTTGCACTAAAGTTATTAGCTAATATATTTGCGATATCCACTGGATCAGAAAAACTATTGCCATTATGAATATATTCAGACCAAGTTGTGCATTATTTCACACCTTTCTTACTTAAGTATAGAAGAATGGAAGTGTCCATGTAGCTGTTGACTAAGGTTAGTCACAGTTACCTTAGATTCATCTTAGGAGAAATGCTCACATCTACAATTTTCTTCCACAGGCAAATGTGTTGTTGTGTCTTTCGGCTTTTCCTGGTTAGGGGCCGCCACAGCGGAACTCCAGTCCGCTAATGATTGGCAGTAGATTTTTACGTGCGAGTTGCCGGCCCTGATGCACAACCTTCAATGAAGGTATGCCCATTCACGCATGTCTCCACACAGAAGATGCTCTAGCTGAGAGTCGAACGGGGCAACATCTTACTGTGAGGTGACAATGCTACCGCAGCACCACCACCGCAGTTCCACAGACACATGTGTAATAAATAAAATTATAACTATGTTGTGCTTGTGTAAACTGCAAATTTAGACCACTATTTATTTGTACCCTGAAAACAATGTTTTCAAACTTTTAACATGGTCATATAGAAGAAAAACATTGTGAACTGGCAATCAAACATTTCATTGTAAAGCTGCTGTGCAATCCCAGCACCTAAAGGAACAATTTGCTTACAGTTGATAACCAAATGTCCACATATGTAGTCCAAAAAATCTACTGCACTGTCAATGGGCCAGGCTGCCAAAAGTAGCTGTCTGTTTTTGTTTGGCTAGGAGGCTATAGCTGTGTGTGAAAGTAAATAGCAGTTACATTATCACTGTTAAACAATCATGCTTATGTGGGATATTACATGTGTCTGAGGGTGTGTAAATGGGGCTCCTAAAATGGAGAGGTTTGCAATGAAGTGGTGCTGCTGTAGGGGGCGTCATGGACTCATTTGCTGGAGCTCTATTTTTACCTAAAACCATCCCTGGTTTTGCTCTCAGTGGATCTCTGATAATAATATATAAAATCTCTAGTCTGCCATGTTTATGCCCTCAGGCATACAGTCTCCACAATTATATACTGAAGAGCTGGGAACTTGCTATATCTGAACTGTTTGTAAATATTTTCAAGATTACTCTTTGATCCTGGTATGATAATTCTTTAAAAAGAAAGAAAGGAGTTATTTCATGTACTCCATATTACAGCACCTTGTCTCCTTGTTTAATTTATGCCCAAGTTCCTATTTTGGAGAGTTCATCCACTGGATATTTCTCATTCCATATTGTAAAAATTAGCCCCATCATTTAATTAATTCAACCATTTATGATTTTAGTGTAGTAGTGAGAACGTAACCCATTCCATACTCATGACAAACATAAATATGAGATCAGTCTTGTTTCATTCTTTACTGCCTGCCAAAAGTCCCCTCTTCAGTACCCGAAACATACAAAGAAATTTCTCTAATTCAGGTGATGCTAATAATTTGGATATGCTTGCAAAACTTTTGTAAGGCAGTTGCTTGAAAGATCACTAGTTAACTCAGTGTGTTCTCATTCCTATATGTTTTGATTGAATGTTGAGATATATGTGCATAACTTGCTTCTACAAATGTGCTGTGATATAGGCTGCTGGCATAAAGCTACTGAAAATAAATGCTAAATAGCCTATAATATGGTGTAAGCTCTTTTCACTTAATGTTGCACTTCAGACAACTGCCCTTTTCTGAAAAAATACATGCCTCCATTCTGTAACTCTGAGGCATATGTAAGACTAAGTGTTGCATTTCAAGATTTTCGGTGAATCAGTGCTCAGTCTGTGGGCACAGTGCACAATAAATGTTTGATACTTTCACTATAATTGCCCTATCAATAATAACAGATTGCATGAAACAAGTATTGTTTTATTTTTATGTATTAAAGCACGTTTATTTAACTCCATGCCAAGCTTCTGCACTGAATGCACTTATCATGACATCACTACAGTGTCAAGTTGCTGGGGATGATAACTTATTCAGTCACTGCAACTGCACTACCCCACCCTGGAGCTTGCACAGCTCAGAGAGATTTTTAATTAATTACTTATGAGCACTCCACACATGTGCACACACACGTGTGTGTCTGTGTATGTACATGTGGGGACCTGGTAAATGACAGCTGAGAGATACTGTACATCAGGTTTAGAGAAAACATTTCATGAAGAATGACAAAGCTATGAGTCATGAATCAAGTTTATTAATCATACAATGCAAGGTACACCATGTATCAGACAAATCAGCCCCCCATATATTCAGTTTATCCATGTTTATTCATTTTTTTACAGCAGTTTTCCATTTACTTCAATTGGATGTGTTACTTATGTTTCTACTAAATAGGGCTTTAGGTAGTTTGTATATGTTTTTAAGAATGGACTGCCTTATGACTGGCTATTAATCTACTTGTGATGTAATTTTTAATCTTTTTTTTTTATTGGCAATATTTGTTTGATGTGTTTTAGTGCTGTAATGATGGTTATATTAAGGTTTTTTAGTTTTATAGCACACAAATCTTTAATTAGTTTATTTTTAGTTGTTAAAAAAATTGAATGGGGTGTGTGTAGTGTAAATTTAATTTGCAGGCAGACATATGCATAAGTGTAATCATTTATATGTATTTTCTGAACATTTTAAGGCTAAGAATGCCTTGGCCCATGGCTTGCAATCTTCCCGCCATGACTGTGATCTGCTTCGAGAACAGTATGAAGAGGAACAGGAAGCCAAGGCTGAACTTCAGCGATCATTGTCTAAGGCCAATGGTGAGGTTGCTCAGTGGAGAACAAAATACGAAACAGATGCCATTCAGAGGACTGAAGAGCTTGAAGAAGCCAAGTATGTAATTTATCATTTTTTACCCTTTTATAAAATAAGTATAATGAGGCATGGTGTCAGTTTATTGGAGAAATATGAGAACCTGAATAATATGTTAGAGTTGGATGGTGATACAGAATAAACAGGTGGAAATTTGTATCTAAGTATGATGGCAAAATTCAGAGATGTAGTCCACAATAAATAGGACCAGTAATCAGAGAATTTCAGGTAAATATCCAGCTCCCATTTCAGAGATGTGTGATGTCCCCACAGTGGGCCAGTAATCAAGGAGCCTCAGTCCTCACTACTTACACCAGTTGGGAATGTTCACTTAGAACAAAAATAGATACACACAGTATTTTCAGATGCAGCTCTCTACACCAAGCACAATTTCCCATAAGAGCACAATGGAAGCGCACTCCAGAATTGGGGCTGGACTTCTTCTCCAGGCTCCAAATAAGATTCCACCTTTCTCTCTCTGCAGAAATCAGTGCTCTGTGCCCCTGTTCCAAGTAGCTGACACATACACTCTTTGAGATTTGATTTTTACATACAAACACACACACCTGGGAATGGCTGGCACAGATTTACCTGCTATGCCACCTCCGCCCAGACTATAAGGTAGATTCACTGTCATCAGCCAGCTACTTTAAGCCTGTTACCAGGGTACCCAATTACTCTTCGTAAAATTAATACTTATTTAAATGGTAGAGTTAACCAATCAGCAAGATTTTCAGGAGCATGATGCTACAGTGCCACAAAATAAATGCAATTGCTCTCAAAGGTTAAATATTTTTAAAAGACCAGCCACAATGAAAGGTATAAATATATTTAATAATAAATAATAATAAAACATGATAATACTGGGTATTTACAATAAACACCAGAGTTTCAATTCACAGGAAATACAAAACATAACACAGATGGAAAGACTCATTCAGCTATAGAAAAACAATACTTTTAGCTAATCTCACTATATTTTCACACTGACTGAAGAACTGATGTTCCCTAGTTAAATTACTTACTAAAGCAAGGCAAGATGAATTAGGTGAGTGGTCTTGTCAGTTACAAAATAGAGTGCTGAGTGTTTCTGCCACATCTCTCACTAGTATCTAAATACAATTTCAGTGCTGTATACAAAATGACATCACATCTGGTCACCTGACTCTGTGGTTCCCACACTACCTCCTCAATAGAAACCTGTGCCAGGATCTGACACAGATGTGTCACAATTCACATATAGAGCTTTGGTAAGGTTTATTCCAGCATCCGGAGACTGTAAAGCAATTCCAATACTTCTACCCTTCCTGCATAGACTAACAAGACATTCTCTGGTATCCCAATCACTAAGGACAATAAGATCAGGATCCCAGCCCAGACATTGCATTTCTGGTTGCATTCAGACCTGTGAGATAAAACTTTTATGGCCTAACCCAAGTCATTTAATTCTAAGCTATTTTCTTAAGGTTCGCTGGGCTGAGCTTAACCCCTTCCCTTCCAGCATCCTCTGTTAATATATACACATTTCTTCAGTTACAATGCAGTCTGACATACATGTATATTTCTTTTCTGTCCAGCAGGACCCACTGTTGAACCATTTTTAACACAAACAACTTTACAAATACATTTTACCACAAGCATCTGTACAATTCAGTCTGATATTCAAATGACATAAAATTCCTTACAAAACTCCAACAAGTTATGTTGGCATATGTTACAACTTCACTGCCCTACTCTATCTAGTATAGCTGGCACTACCTCACATCATCAAATCTCTCCCCTCTTTGAAGACTCAAGCTAGTTTCTCAAGTGACCCTGGAGAAACATTGCTTAAGAGGAATGAGCTTGTCTGGGAGCACATTAACCCATACCCTGTCTTGAGAGCCCATCTGCATTGGCACTGCTGACCCCACTCCTCACTATTGTGCTGCACCAAATAGGTGCACCCAGGTTTCCTGGTGAACATGTCCACAAACTCCTGTAACACTGCTCAGATTTCTAGAACCTGGTTAGGGAATAGCCGCCAGGACACTGCTACCTCTTCCACTGAGGTGTCAGTCCAAGCCTCACTGAGCAGACCAGACACCATATTTCCCTCAGACTCCTCCTACCATCTACTGCAAATGCTTAGCACAAGCGCCTTCCTATCATGATAAGGCTTTATCATATTAACATGGTACAGTTTGCACACCTGCCTCTTGCCTAGTAGTTTTACCATGTAGTTAACATCACTGACCTTCCTTACCACTTCAAAGGGTGTTTATTAAACTGCCTGCAGCTTATTCTGTCTGGCAGGAATGAGCACCATAACCTGCTGTCCCACAGCATAATCTTGGGGCTTGAGTATTCTGGTCATACCAGACCTTTTTCTTCTGTTGGGCTCTTGCCAGGTTCTCCTGGGCCAAGCCCATGAGCTCCCTAAGCCTTGTCCTCAGGTTTAGGATTTATTCCACAACAGACTCCTTGTGGGATTCACACTCAACCTCCTACTCATCACAAATCAAATCCAAGGGCCCCCTTACCCTATGCCCATACAGTAACTTAAAGGGTGAAAAACCTGTGGATTCCTGGGGTACCTCTCTGTATGCAAACAGAAGATGGAGCAAATGTCTGTCTCACTCTCCCATAAACTATTCTGCAAATGCCCTTAGCATGATCTTTACTGTAGACTTTAACAACTCCAGAAGACCATTAGTCTGGGGGTGGTAAGGGGTGGTCCTTAGATGCTTCACTCCACAGTGCTGCCACAGATAAGCCAGCCACTCTGACATGAAATTGGTACCTCTGTCAGTTAGCATTTCTCTCAGGAAACCTATCCTGCTGAAAATCTCTAACAAAACATTTGCCACATTCTCTGTCTCAATGGAGGACTGAGCCACCACCTAAGCATATCTAGTAGCATAATCTGCTACCAGTAGGATATATTACTTCCCTGTGGAACTTGGAGAATTCACAGGCCCCACAATATCCACAGTTACCCTCTGAAATGATTCTTCAATCACAGGCAAAGGCATCAGAGGAGCTTTGACCTTGTCTCCTGCCTTGCCTACTTTTTGGGACTGCTCACAGGTCCCACAGTACCCTGTTACATTCCTTGCAATCCTGGGCCAATACCAGTTCTGCATAATACATCTCTTGGTACAGTTTATGCCCGTATGACCTGCAAAAGGAATGTTTTGGGCTATGGCTAGAACTGCCAGATGGTAGGGTGTAGGCACTACCAACTGTTGTATTACCTCACCTTTTAGCCCACCCTCAGGTGTTCACTCTCTATACAGTAACCCTTTGTTCCAGTATACAGACTCCCCTTTTCCTTGAAAATCAGGTGCCTCCATAGCTACCTCCCTCAAGTCTCATAATGTAGGGTCCGAGAACTGAGCCTGTCTCAACTCTACCTTTGTAACCCTACCCAGCTCCCCTTCCACTGGAAGTCTGGTATCTTCTGACAGTGGTGCCTCACTGTCAGCCTGGATACTACCACTCACCTCTGCCCTTGCAGTCACCCTGTCCAAGGGAATATCAGTACATATCAGCAGCTGTGGCTCACTTTTAGGCTTACTGCTACAGGGTAGCTCCCTCCCTGAAATAGCCTCATCACCAGCCCCGGCTTCAGGTGTGGGGTGTGTCTAGGTCTCCCCCAGGCTACCAGACCCACAGGCCTGTCTCCAAGCCTGAGTGCTTGTAACTGCATGCACACAAGGTACTACATTATTAAAATCATTCCCTATCAAGACATCTGAGGGATATCCTCAAACTTACCTACTTGCTTGCTTCCTTTTCCACTCTCCCAGTCAAGGTGAACCCTGTCCAAAGGTATGTGGAATGGGATCCCTCCAAACTCTCTGACTGGAGTGGACTGCCCAAGCAAGTACTGCTTCTTTTTAACCATTGCAGGCTCCACTATGGTTATGTCAGAGGCTGTGTCTCTCTTACCAGTGGCCTGTTTTCCATCCACAAACACCAGTGATAGTTTGGCACCCCTGTTGTTTCCAGACAACTCATCACCGGCATACTGCTATTCCAACTTGCTGACTCCATCGCCATTTGTTTCCCACCTTGCTTCAGTGGACATTTCTATGCTACATGGCCTTTCTGGTTACATTTAAAACATCTAAATATTGAGCCTAGCTATGTACCTGAACTAGTGGCTTCCCCTGTTACTGGGGAGCTCTGTTGGGGAAGTTTAGGATGCCCACCATGGGTTCTCTTATATCCATGTGCAGCACTAGGTATCCCTTTACTCTGCAGTGATACCCTGCTTGCTAAGTAAAGATCCCTTTTTCTCACCAGCTCATCTGCAGAGTTATACTCCCAGACTGCCAACCAGACTCTCATGTCCTCAGGCAAAGTGCTAAGGGCTTGTTCCCTCACCAAAAGGTCTGCCAGCCTTTCATATGTGGTGAACTGACACACACTCACCCAACTATGAAAATAAGTGCTTAGCTCAGCAATATAATCACATACACTTTCATCTGCCTTATGTCTATGCTCATGAAACTTTTTCCTGTAAGCTTCATGTGTTAACTTATAGCATTCCAATAAACATTGTTTAACCTTGTCATAATTTAAACACTCAATGTCAGACAGTTTAGAAACAGCAGTTACAACTTTACCATAGAGTAAGGGGATCAGGAAACGTACCCATTGCCCTTGGTCAGCATTATACTGTTTACATATTCTTTCAAATATATGAATAAAACTATCAAAATAATCATCTTGTTTATACTGTGTAAGAATTTTACTGACCTTTGTTGCTTCTGGTATTCAATTAATTTCTTCCCCATTACTTCCATGTTCCTGTTGAAAAGTCAGCATGTCCCCCTCATGTTGACACCGCTTCTCATTTTGTTCAGCCTCCACATGTTACAGTCTCTCTGCCAGTTCTAATTCCATGTATTTTGCCTCCAGTTCAAGTCTCTTTAACTCCAGATGGGTTTTTAAATTCTCTAAGGAAAAGGTGAACTGTCCTGTTTCTGACAGCTGCACATCCCCATCACCAGACTGATTGTTTTCCTGGTTGCTGGTATGTGCTGCAGCTGTGACTAAGGCTGAAATAATTTCCTCTTTAACCCAGTTGGCATGCACCAGTCCTTTGGATTTGCACACCTTATCCAACTGGTTCACTGCCAGCCTGCCATAATCCTCTGCTGACATTTGTGCCTGCTTTCCCTGACTAAACTAAACTAAATTAACAAAAAAAATATAAATAAAAGTGTTGTGAAAAATTAAACTCTATTTGTTTATCTTGTGGCTGCTGAGAGTACACACACCTTCAGTGACAACTGCTTACAGACTACAGAAGTTCAATTAATATCCACACCACTGCTCACCAATATGTGATGTCCCTACACTGGGCCAGTAATCGAGGAGCCTCAATCCTCATCACTGGCACAGGTAGGGAACATTCACTTAGAACAAAAATAGATACACAGTATTTTCAGATGCAGCTCTCTGCACCTAGCACAATTTCCCTTAAGAAAACACAGGAAGCACACTACAGACCTGGCATTGGACTTCCTCTCCAGGCCCCAAATAAGACTCTATCTTTCTCTCTGCAGAAATCTGTGCTCTGTGTCCATGTTCCAAGTAGCTGACACACCCACTGTCACACATACACACTCACACACACACACACACACACACACACACACACACACACACACACACACACACACACACACACACACACACACACACACACACACACACACACACACACACACACACACACACACACATACACACACACACACACACCAGGCAAAGGCTGGCACAGATTTACTCACTATTCCGTCTCCACCCAGACTATATGGTAGATTCACTGCCACCAGCCAGCTACTTTATTTATTTTACAGTAGTCAACTACACAGAAAAGTGACCTCAACCCCCCACCTCGAATATACCTGGCTGACATTCTATCTACTGATCCTCAAAGCGATACAAGGATTGCGGTCTAGCCAAGGATGGAAGGAAACCAACAAAAATAGAAAAAGACAGTCACAAGCTTTATGTACATGTCCCAGTTGCTTCTTCCTCACCTGGTGTTGAAAGCTTTTGTTTTTGTGCAAATTAATCTAGGCTGTGTCATGCACATGTATTTCTTGGCTCACTAACCCCCCATCACCACCACCTTTCTTCCACCCCCACTGAGTATGCATCTCCCTCCCTAGTCTTTGCATCACTTTGGCACCTAACTAACTTCAGGAAAGTGTGCTAAAGGCCAAGACTTTACTGCCTCTGTCTTCTCCTTTCTAAACCAAGGGTTCTCTTCATACATTATCAACATCTGGCTTTACTCACCTAGTTTCTCCACTCTAGTCCCAAGTAGGTAACAAACTCCCATTTCAGCTTTTGGAGTTTTGTTCACCGGACAATATACAGTTTCCATTCTACCAAAACTATCTCATGTAGCACTATTGGCTGCCTGCAACTTTAGCAATACCTGTGGAGATAGTTTTTTTCTCAGTTTTCTCTCTGAGATTCATGACTGCTTGCATCCCGCTCCATTCACCCTCCGTTCTGGGCTCACGCTGATCCCCTACCCTACCCCCATTCCCACACACCCCCACTTTCCCCAGATTTATACCTAAAAAAAACACACACCCTTCTACCTCCAGCCAATATACCTGCCTCAATCCCCTCCCCTTCCCCTCACCTCCACACCACACCTTTTAAACCATCGACTATGTCCCGCCTTAACTCCTTGCTAGCCAATACTCTCCTACTCCACCTAATATACTCTTGCTTAGCTCCACCTCCCTTCACTCATGCACCATCATTCACCTTCAATCACCTACTCTCCCTCTATCCTCCTCCAACAGCCACACCCACACATGTGCAGCCATTAGCTCACAGCTCTACAACACAACTACCTTTCTCCTCCTACCTTTCAAACGTTTACCCACACATAAGACTTACTGTTCAACTCACAGATATGTAAAACTTACCAATAAATTCAGTCAACTGACTCTATACAATATAACACAAATTAAACTCCAAGCTGAGATCTACCCCAACCTTGGCCCTCTCACCCACACCCCTCATTACCCAACCATTTCCCCACCAGCCCTGTACCAATCTTTCCCCAACATACTACTAACCTCCACCCCTTCCTCCACTTCCAAAGACCAACAACACAGACCTAGTATTTATAAACTTTACCCTCTATAGTATTGTAAATAAAATTACTGAATTCCATGCAACCCTTAACTCCAACTTACCTGACATTGCAGCAATAAATGAAACCTGGCTAAAGCCCCACATCAAAGACAAGGAAATTATTACAAATGGATATAACATAATTAGATGAGACAGACTAAACAAAAGAGGTGGTGGTGTCGTATTATGTATGAAGACACACTCAAACTGGAACTATTGAACTGTGCCCCTCCTGACCTACCTGACTTTGAAATCCTAGCAACATGCCTAGTAATAAACATTAACAAATCTATTGTTATCATAACCACCTACCTATCCCCTGGCAACAACCTACCCATAATTGAGATGCTTCTCACCTGGGCATCAATTAATTTCAGCCAGGAAACCATTATCCTGGGTGATTTTAACATGGATTAGCACTCCTGCAATACTGACAGCCCCTCCAATTAACTAAATATTTTCAATTTCACCCAAACCATATCTTGTCCAACCCAGCTAGATAAACAGTCTAAAAAGCAATCCACACCAGATTAGATATTAGCAAACCCAATCTAGGTTATTTAGCAGGCTACCTTCCAGACTCCCTCAGTGTCCACACACCTATCTTCCTGTACAGAAAACAAGCTCAGGCACAAACCAAAACAATATATAAATTTATCAGGAACAAAAAAAAAAAACTTTTCCCCCTCCACTTTTCAACCATCTTCTTCAGCAAAGTAACTGGTCACCTCTTAGAAACCTCCAACTTGATCAGGCAGTCCTTTACCTCAACAATACCTTTCTTAAAATACTCAACAATCTAGCACCCACAATAAAAAATAAGAGCAAAAACTAGGCACATACCTTGGCTATCTAAAAATACCCTAGCACTGCTGAAGCAAAGAGACAGGGCATGGTTCACTTACCACACTACCAAAAATAACATAGACCACACAACATATCAGCAACTACGTAACCCGACTAAGAGACAGATAAAAATAGACAAGCAATACTATTTCTCTTCAGATTAGCAAACCCACCAATTTAACCCTAGAGAATTTTGGCAAAACATTAACAATCCTCTTAACCCACCAACTCTAAGGTATCAGACCCAATAGCTACAGAATTTAATACCTGCTTCATTAACTCAATTGCATCTCTTCTTGGTAATCCAACTAATCAGTCTCTCACTGTACCCCTTCCCTTTTCTGACCCCCCATCCCCTTCTCTTTCACCCCAATCCAAACAAACTACATAAAATCTCTCATTTCCAAACTCAAACCCTGCTGTCTAGCAGCTGATAAATTACCTAATGAATTCCTTAAAATTGCTGCCCCCTCAATCGCCTATCCCATATCAGTCGTAATCAACCATTCTGTCTCTGAACAATATGTACCCCATCTATAGAATATATCCCATATCATTCCCCTATACAAAGGTGGCCCATCTAAGGATCTAATTAACTACCATCCCATAGCTATAGCCCTCTAACCGAAATCTTAGAAAAATGCATTCACTTCTAACTCCTTGCCCACCTCCTTAATCACAAACTGCTCTCCCCCACATAACATGGCTTTAGACCAAAACATAGTACCAGTGCTGCCCTACTATATTTCACTAACACCATTCAAGATCTTATAAACAGAGGAAAAATGGCCCCCTCCATATTCCTTGACCTGTCAAAAGCCTTTGACACCATCTCCCACCAAATACTACTAAATAAACTATCATCCCATGTCCTCAACACAACAGCCCTGTCCTGGTTCCATAGTTATCTCTCTAACCACCAGCAAGCCACCAAATGGGAGAACATCCTGTCCCCCCTTCTACCCATCACTGCTGGAGTACCCCAAGGATCGATACTTGGCCCTCTTCTCTTTACAATGTTTGCTAACAGCCTCAACTCTTCAACCCAACTAGTCTCCATAGCCCAATACACTGATGACTTTACATTAATATGCACAGCCCCCAACCCCCAGGATCTGCAAACAAAAATGCAAAAATCTTTCCAGGACATAGAAAACTACCTCACTAGCCATCAACACATACTTAACCCCAACAAAACCAAGTTAATTGTCTTCAATTACAATAAACCCAAAACATATCTGACTCTACTTTCTATCCTTTCCACAAACAGAACCAAAATAGATCCCACCAGCGAAGCCAAACTTCTAGCTGTCACAATCGATGATAACCTAAGGTTTGACACCCAGATCTCCCTCACCATCAAAAACGTCCACTAAAAACTTGACACCATTTACAGAATTAAACCTTACCTTACAGACATCACTGGACTAGCCACTGCCCCCACACATCTAATCTTCACCCTCCTCTATGGCTCCTTAGAATTTACAAACATTCATAAATCTGACCTAAATAATCTGGAATCATGCTACAACAAAATCGCTAAGTTTCCCACAGGCCACCCTTACAGAACCCACCACTGCTCTGTGCTCTCCCAACTTAAATGGATAGAACTACCAAACCTTCTAACATTTAACCAACTGTCCATAGCCCACAATATTATTCACAAACCTAACAACTGCCCGGCACTCACCAATCTAGTCCAACCCAACAGCAATCTTAGAGCTCTAAGATCCTCAAATAAACTATTGTTAAAGATTACCCAAGCTCGCAACACACTGGGCACCACCTTTTTTTCCCCATAAAATTGCCAAACTGTGGAACACTCTTTCTCAAGCTATGGCTAAAAACCCCAGCATTCATGAAATCTCCTTAAGGAACATCTAGCAAAACACTGGCTCTGCTCCTGCCATACTCCTGGCGAAGCTACCTGCTACTCCCTTACATTACCCTAAACTAGCTCATTCTCACATCTACAACTATTAACTGCTGAAGGCTATGTTATTTCTACATTCAGTTTCAGTTAGCAATGTATACACATATACTGCTTTGTCTTTAACTGTTATATAGACTGCATTTCTCTATCTTGCAATTACTGTATCACACTGTACTTACTATTAACTCATACGGACAGTTTTTATCACTAACTGTGTCATTTTTTTGCTAAATTTGTTAATGTATTTGTTAATTTATTTGTTAATTATTTGCTTATCATTGTTATATAACTAATTTCTTTAATGACTTGATTTGTACATTATTAATTAATATGTGTTCAATTTGATTGTTTAATACTGCCTATTTGTATGTATGGAGCTTTTCTCCCCAGGCCTCCACTGAAAATGGGACTCATGCCCAGTTGGGCATTACCAAGTAAACAAACAAAATAAAAATAAATAAATAAATAAACAAATAAATAAATATTACCAGGGTACCCAATTACTCTTAGTAAAATTAATACTTATCAAATGGTAGTGTTAACCAATAGGCAAGACTTTCAGGAACATGGTGCTATAGTGCTACCAAATAAATGCAACTACTCTCAAAGCTCAAAGTATTTTCTAAAAGACCAGCCACAATGAAAAGTATAAATATATTTAATAATATAATAAATAATAAAAAAGCATGAGAATACTGAGTACCTGTTTACAATAAACACCAGAGTTTCAGTTCACAGGCAATATAAAAAATAACACAGATGAAAAGACTCAGACAGATAAAGAAAAACAATACTTTTAGCTAATCTCACTATATTTTCCTACTGACCGAAGAATTACTGTTCCCTAGTTAAGTTACTTACTAAAGCAAGGCAAGATGATGTGGATGAGTGGTCTTGTCAATTACAAAACAGAGTACTGAGTGTTTCTGTCACTTCTCTTACTAGTATCTAAATACAATTTCAGTGCTGGCTACAAAATGACACCACATCTGAACACCTGACTCTGTGGTTCCCACACTACCCCCTCACTAGGAACTTGAGTCAGGATCTGGCACAGTTGTGTCACAGTTCACATATAAAGCTTTGCTAAGGTTTATTTCATCATCTGGAGACTGTAAAACAATTTCAGTACTTCCACCCTTCTTGCAGAGACTAGCAAGACATTCTCTGGCAACCCAGGGTAGCAATTAGTTCACCACTAAGGAAAATAAGAGCAGTATCTCAGCCCAGACATTGCATTTCTGGCTGCATTCAGATCTGTGAGAGAAAATGTTTATGGCCTAAACCAAGTCATTTAATTTCAAGCTATTTTTATTAAGGTTAGCTGGGCAGAGCTTAACCCCTTCCCTTCCATCATCCTCTGTTAACATATATACATTTCATCAGTTACAATACTGTCTGACATACATGTATATCTCTTTTCTGTCCAGCAGGATCTACTGTTGATACATTTTTAACACACGCAACTTTACAAATACATGTTTAACACAAGCATCTGTACAAATCAGTTTGATATTCAAGTGATATAAAATTCTTTACAAAACTCCAACTAGTTATGCTGACATATGTTACACATGCACTGCCCTACTCTATCTAGTATAACCAGCACTACCTCACATCCCTTTTATAAAATAAGTATAACAAGGCATGGTGTCAATTTACAGGAGGAATCTGAGAACATGAATATGTTAGAGTTGGATGATGATGCAGAATAGACAGGTGGAAATTTGTGCAATAAAATCTGTATCTGATATAAGTATGATGGAAAAATTCAGAGACATAGTCCACAATAAACATGACTAGTAATCATAGAATTTCAGGGAAATAGTCAGCTCCCATTTCAGAGGTGTACTAGCAAAAGTGAACCTACTGTAATGCTATGAAAACAAAGCTTGGGTTTTTCTGATCACCTATTGAAGCACAGTCAATTACACTACACAAAAAAATGTTTTTTTTGCTGTGTTTCTGTTATGTGACCTGTTTAAATCTGTTACCACTGTTGTGCTATGTCACACTCTTGTCCTACTGCACACCATCATTATATCACCCCTTGTACATTGTATGCTGTTCCTGTAGGTGATTTACATTGCTGTTCTTCTGGGTGCCATCGGCATAATCCCCATGGTGTCCTGTGTTCTGTACTTACACAAGTGCACATTACTATAATTTTGGGTACTGTCAAAATAACCCCATTGTGCCTTGTGTGTTGTTCCTACAAGGAATTCCCAGTGCTACTCAGCAGTGCACACTCAGTAAACCCCCTCCATGCTTTGTGTATTGTTCATACAGGGAATGCACAGTGCTGTCCTGCTGTGCACAGACTATATGCATCTGACACCCCTCTAATAGTACCCTATGTGCTCTTGCAGAGTACCTCCATCTAATATTAGAATTATAGCTTCAAATTTAAGAATATGATTTGCTAAGAAGTGTCATCCTGCAGTCATTCATTCTGTTCCATCTGTAACTTTTTGTACAGTGTGTAATATTGAGTGTGATGCCTGCAGACAGTGGTCCCTGAAACAAGTCTATTGTGTCTCCTATAACACCTCTAAAGCCTTTACTAACAAACCAGTGCTTTAAGTGTCATGGGACACACTGTACTGCATATGAATTACACTTAGTGAACCCCTTCCAGAATTCTTCAAACATGATATATGACACATATGAATAGTCCATGATGTGGTGTAGTCTTTAAACTTTAGTATTTATACATAGTGGCCCTCTCCCACCATAGCTCAGACATGATACATAACTCATATGAAGAGTCTGCAGTAGTATATAGTCCTTAGCTTTATTAAACCTATTCCAGAATGCCTCAAGCTTAGTGCATGGCATACATGTACAGCCTGAAATACTGTGTATTCTTTAAACTTAGTGTGTCCCCTCCCAGAATGCCTGTGCATTTAAAAATTCTACATCCTACTTTCTAGCTTTCTTAGGTGGTATAATATGTGCAGGGTTTACAGTGTCACACCAGTGTATACCCCCCTGAACTGTCAGCCCCTGATGACAACTCTTTACTGTAGGCATTTGTGGACATTTGAAATGCACAGCATTCAGTACTAGCAACATGCATTTCAGTTGGGATCATACCAAGGGCGCTTGGGCGCACACACACACACACACACACACACACACACACACACACACACACACGGATGGGATTGTGTTTTGGAATTATGCATCTCTTAGTATTGTGGATGAGGTACCTTCTATGCTATGGCTGATATGCAGCACAAAGGGTGTCTCTGCATCCCTCACCTAAGCCATTGTGATGTTGTTAGAGTTAATTCCAAGCCTCATCCATGCCTCAGTGGCAAAATCCCCCTTTAAACATCACATTTAGTTATAGTAAAGTATTTGTTTTTCTTATTTAGTAGAGTTATTTTAAGACAACCCCTTAAAATAAAAAAAAGAAGTTTTGTACTCACCATAATATTCCATGTATGTTGACCATCTCGCCTTCATTCTTAGCAGGTTGGGTTTGGATTCGATCCTCGGATCTGACTTGGCCAAATACAAAAGCACGAGGTCCTCTACTAACTTGTGGCTAAAACCCTATCCCATCATGCACTAGGAGAGTTCCCCAGACCTTGTTTGCAGATATAACTAAGACAGTAAGGAAAATATCACTGGAAATCGTATAGAGCAATGAAAAAGATCAGAAATCATTATTTTCCAATTGCATCGGTTTGGCCTTCCAGGAACAAGGGCTGAGGGAAGGAAGGTAGGATGTAAGAATGAAGGTGAGATGGATAACACACACTGAACATTATGGTGATTACATAACTTCTTTATGTGATGTCCTATCTCACCTTTATTCTTAGCAGGTTGGGACAGCATCCCTAGCACCATCTTTCTTGGGTGGCTCATGGGAGGATATTCTTCAGAACAGTGGATCCAAAGGAGGCCCTCTTCCTGGAGGCCAAATCCACTTTGTAATGAGTGATAAAGGTATGTGGCCTTGCCCATGTTGCTGCAGCACAAATGGTATCAATAAGTAGCCTTACCCGAAAGGCAGAAAAAGTTGCTATGGCTCTTGTAGAGTGACCTATCACTTTATGGGAAAGTTCTTTGTTTTGAGATCTGTAAGTAAAGGGAATGCAATCTGATAGCCATGTCGAAAGTGTGACTTTAGATACAGGAGCACCTTTCTTTGAATCTAAAAAGGGCACAAATAATTGTTCAGATTTTCTGAAGTCCTTTGTTTTGTGTAGGTAACTGCCCTATGTACATCCAGTTGGTGCAACATATATTCTGTTTTATTCTAATAGTTGGGGAAAAAACTGGTAATTCTATGGACTGGTTCAAATTGGATTCTGAACATACTTTGGGTAGAAAAGATGGGTTTGTACATAGGGATACTCTGTCTCTATGGAAAAGCACGTATGGGGCCTTTATTGACAAAGCTTGCAGCTCTGAAACTCTTCTAGCAGAAGTAATAGCTATCAAAAGGATCATTTTCCATGTCAGATACTTAAGATTGCAGGATGATGCAGGTTAGAATGGGGGAAGAATCAATCAGGATAATACAAATTGCAACTCCCATGGTGCCAGAGGGGCTTTAATAGGTGGTCTTAATAAAACAATATCTTTAAGAAAAGCTTTGCAAAATCTGTGGGACATCACATTGAGGCCTAATTCACCAAAATGGAAATTAGATATTGCTGCTAACTGAACTCGAATAGTAGCTGCATCTGTGCCGTCATTAAATAGCTTTGCTAAGAATTCAAGAATGGAAGCAATAGGGGCAGAAACGGGATCAATGTGATTGTTCAAGGCCCATAGAGAAAATCTTTTCCATTTACTTCTATATACCTTTCTCATTGAATCCTTGTGAGATGAAATCAGGATATGTTTCACTGACGGGGAAAGGTTAGGGAGTCTGGCTATGGTTGGAATTGGAGCAGCCAAGCTGTTAATTTGAGGGTTTGGAAGGAGGGATGGAGCGTCCCTGATGCATGAGTCAGGAGGTCTGGAACTGGATCCAGAATCCAAGGCTCCTCCTGGAGATGAGGCCACAGGAAGGGAAACCAGATTTGATGAGGCCAACATGGGTCGAAGAGTATCAATCCAAAAAAAGATCACCAAGGTACTAAAAATAACTTGTAAATATCCACAGGCACCACCAGGAATGAATACCAAAGTTCAAATGTAAAAACACAGCTTTAATAAAAATGAACTGTACACACATACATTGCTGACATTAGAAGAGTATCAAGTTTCTTCCCAAGTAATTGGCTTTCTGAAGAACTTTGGATATCAGTGGAAAGGGATTCAAAGATGGCCGCTGTTCTGTAAACATTGCTAACTTACAGCTCTTCAATACTTATGGAATAAACTCAACCCTGAGGAAATACCAGGACCTATTTCAGAACAATATCCTGAGTTAGCAACTCTAATCAACATTCACTAACCCAGAAGAGGGAAAATAAACCTGAAGGATCAGACAATCTATCAATATTATAACAGATTAACCGGAGCTGAGGAAAGAGACAAAGAACAGAAGCCGTGTGCTCAGGCCACTTTCCATACTCATCTTTGGCTATAAACCAAGACGCTTTACCTGCACAGAATGTCAAAAGAAAAGAAAAACATGGACACTATAACAACAAAAACTAAACTCTCAGAATTATTATCACCTGAGAAGGATTTAAACTCCACAAGACAGAAAATAACAAAGCAACAAGATACTGCAAAATCAGTGAATAAAAATAAAGCTGATCAACTGGCAAATTTGAATGATATAAAAGCAGCACTACTACCTATACAAGAGGCAATAAAAGAGCTGTCTACTTAACTACAATCATTTGGAACTTCCTTCAACCAAATCTTGGAAAGAATGGACAAATCCGAAACCAAAATCACGGAGAATGAGGAAAAAAATAGCTCTTTTAGCCAAAAAATCTGACTCACATGAAGCTGACATACAAACCATGCAAGCAAAAATTATTGATCTTGAGGCAAGCTCCAGAAGGAATAACATAATCATCAGAGGCATGCCGGAAAATATACAGCACAACAAACTGATTCCTTTTATCATGCAAATATTTGCAACACTACTCAAAGACCAAAAAACAGCTCATCAAATAACAATAGAAAGAGCACACAGAGCCTTGAGAGAATCAGAATCATCAAATATTCCAAGACTTGTCTATGCCAAACTCCTTAACTTCCAGGATGTTAACAAAATATTAATATCTGCAGAAAAAAAATGGGGGGTATTTAATATGGAACAACAACAGAATCTCTCTCGCCCAAGACTTGCCCCTACAAATTAGACAGGCTAGACAGCTCCTTTCTCCTTATTGCAAGTTTTTGATTGACAAAAAACTAAAATTCCAAATGAAGTATCCAAATACACTGTTATTTTCTGTTGATGGGGTCAAATACTCAGTCGCCAACAACAAAGAAGCAAAATCTACCTTCATGACTGTTTTTAAAAGAATTCCCACCATAGACAACTAGCCACATCCTCTGGTTTGGATTATTGAGCCCACGAGATTGGATACATGCCATAACAACAGCCACGGACTTACTTCTGCTATAATTTACTCCTGCCTTGTCCTAGGCCTCATTTTTGGAGTGGTGCGATCTTTTCTTCTTGTTTTGCATGCCACGAGAGTCCCAACAGGAAATGCACAACATGCATGGCTTCCTTGCTTTCCCACGGGTGGAACTGATAGTCGTTTTGCAGCTCCAGAGGTCATCTTCAAGAGGTGGCACTTCCGGAAGTCCGTCTGCATGCAGAGTCCCCCTTCGAGAAGTTAAGCAATAGACTTGGTTGTCTAGTCGATCAGAAAGAAAATCAAAGGACTGCAAATGGAAAGAAAGGGAAAAAGGAAAAAAAAAAAAGTAATTATTGATGAGAAAATAGCTAGCAAGTGTGAAAACTATAGTCAAACCACATACTTTCTTTCCTCATACCTCGTGAATGATACTTTTAAATGTCACTAATGATAATAACAGTTTGCAGCTTCATATAATATATTACAGATGCTAAATTATACTACACTGCTAACCGACAGAAAAGCCCTATGTTTTATTTTAGACAAATTACATTTACCCAAGTGATTGCATTTTTTATTTTAGAAACATAGGATTTATTATCACTCAGGTTAAACATAATTCAGATAGTTGTGTCCTTTTTGGATTTTTGCGCAGACTTACTATGAGAGCCTATGGAAATTATTCTCTCTTCTATGGAAGTAAAATGTTCCAAACTGCAAACTAGATAACCCTTATACTAACAATAACACACCAACTAGTGCTGAAATCTTTAGTCTCCAGAAAGCACTATTTTGTCACCATTACGTCAGGACTTTAATTTATCTGGTCAGTCAATATTTCTAAAGTAGCGAATCAGATAATTTAACACTGAATAAAATGTAATACTACAACAAATTGATATCAACAGTAGTGTATAAATAATACCTGAAGAATCAACTTTAAAACAGGCTACCTGTTATATCATATGGAAGACCTAGTCAACTCTAGATGCATAGATATGCAAACAACGTCACCACAGCCATAGAATAATGCTCTCTGCTGAACATTTCCCAAGTTACTTTATCGTGTTAGAGTTCTTTTTCCACACTGTATCTAGTGTCAGATCACTTAAACTCTCTTGGATCTAATTACATTCTGGATTTGAAACTAAAACCAGAGTAAGTTTGCATAGCCTCGGTGATAAAGAAAATATACATGTAAATGTATGCAGTGTTATAACAGGGCTTAAAAGGGAACAACGTTCTTCCCTGTTATATTTAATAGGTGATGCATTAATGTTAGTAGGGCATTTATTTTCCTTTTTGTTTCTATCCTATCTTACACAATACTACAATAATATTGAGAATGTTAAATTTAGATGGACTATGATCTCAAACTTCTAATTTCCTGGCATATAACCTTAAAATTTCAAGGGTTTGAAGCCTGAAGAAATATCTATACACCCCTCCCTCTTAAACCCTATACTAAAGAATCAGTGAAGTTTTGCAGAACGGCTTACATTTTTTTTTTTTTTTGTGACCATAGATTTCTAAGCACTTGTTGTTAAACCTACTTAACTTGATCTCTAAATGATTGCTTAACTACTTGTGACTATATTCTTGTATGTACATACGTTTTTAACTGCTATATAGTTACATTGTTTTCTCCAGGACTCAGTTTAAGATTGAACATCAATAAATTAGCTGTCGAATTTTGACTTTATGGGAGAGAGAAGTCACGTCAAGATCTATATAACACAATGCCACTCAAGATTTAAATAATACAGGGCAAAGGCAGTAAAACTGGTGGCATCAAGGACTCTTTGATCATCCGATCTCCAAAATTGAATATTCCCCCAAAGCAAGGTTAGAAACAATTAGAGACAAGAATCTCCTGCCAAGGGGAGTAGAACCACTCACATACTAAGACTAGACAGGGAATGAATATACTCTGTGAGTATGGTTGATAAACCAACCTTGAGACAATTAGTTACAGTTGATAAACATTTATATACTGTTTGAGGCAAGTTTCTTAAATTGAGATCCCCGGCGATTAGTTAAGACCAATGCTGGTTAAAAATGGGTTATTCAAACTTGAACACTCCATAATAAATCTCATAAGAAGAGACTAGGGTTACAAAAGCAATATTTGGTAGGGAATGAGTGGGATAGGCTTTGTACAAATAGTTTTAGGTCATACAGGGCCATTAAGATTCTGTTTCCTCTTAAACATTAACACACAGGGTATCTCTATACTAATAATGCAAAAAAAATACAAAAAACAAAACTTGCCAGGCCCTGTTAAATTCCTGGTCCAGGAGATTAGTGGGTAGGCACAGGGAAGGGACGGGAATAAAAGAATGCTTTCATAACATGTTTTTATTAAGAAATAAACACAATCCAATATATTTACACAAAGTGAAAGACTACTTACACAAAGTCAAAGCACTATAATGTGGGATTTGGATTCATGGAATATAAAAGGGCTCCAGAACAGCAGAAAAAGGAAACTGTTTCTTCACCTAGTCTTGCAGGCTAAGGCAAGCTTCATACTAATTCAAGAAACACATTTAACCATTGAACAATGGTCAGAAATTAAAGAGAAAAAATGGATAAGAGAAATTATAGCCTCTGAGGGCAAACCCAATAGTGCAGGAGTAGCCATAATCATTAAGAACCAATACCAAGATAAAATTATAGAAACCAAAACAGATAAAGAAGGTAAATGGTGTTATGTAATCCTTTCAACTCCTGATTATGACAAGCCCATTTTATTTCTCAATATATATGCACCCTGTAATAACCAGCACTCCTTCTTCGCTGCATTGTACCCTATCTTAAATCAATACAATAATCATTACATAATCATAGGAGGGGACTGGATTGCATATCAAAACCCAAAACAGGATAAATCAAGTCCACATAGATCATGCAACAAGCAAGCAGTTCTAGCATTAAGCGAACTTAAATATGGCTTTAATCTTTATGATCCCTTCAAATATGGTAATTACCCTAATACCTCAAATAACTTCACGTTTTACTCCAACTGCCATAAAATGTGGTCGAGAATTGACTTTTTCCTAATTTCAGAAGCTCTAATTAACCTAGACCCCACAGTATCCGTACATACTCGCTACTTGTCGGACCACTCTAAAATTACCCTAAACATTACTAAGACCAACAAAAACAACACACTACATTGAGGATACAATTGGTCCCTGAACCCCAATCTTTTAAATAAAAAGGAAATAAGTCAGGAAGTACAGGATATTCTTAAAACATCCTTAGCCAATTTATCAAAACAACAACACCCTCCTGATATTGAATGGGCGACAACAAAAGCTCAGATAAGAGGTATTTTCCTCCAAAAAGCCTCTTACTATAAGAGAACCCAACTTAGAGAGGAACAACAACTAGAGGCTAAAATTAAATCATTAGAACAGGATTTAATCAAAGACTACAACACTCAAACTGAAACAGAACTATTGAAATGTCAAAAAGACCTCTTTATGGTTCACAATAATAACCTATCATTTCACAAAACTAAAATACTTGCAAAATATGCTAACCATTTACAAACACCATCACGAGCACTAGCAAGGATCATTAACCAATCTAAATCATCTTCTCAAATTTCTGAAATAACCTATGAGAATAAGAATTATACAAAAAACGGAGATATTATTAACATTTTTGAAGTTATATACTCACAAATCTATGGAGACCAAGATTCCCTCCCCACAAATGAATATAGCAGAGACTTCCTACAAAAACTTAACTTCCCGTAAATTGATGTGAAACTACAAAAAGAATTAATAGAACCTATAACTATTGAAGAAATAATAACAACTATCAATAAACTGAAATCACACAAATCTCCCAGTCCAGATGGCCTCACAGCGGAGTTTTATAAAACATTTTATCGTATCACTGCACAAATTCTATCTCATACATTAAACTATATAATAAACATAAAATTAATGATATAGACTTTAATGCATCCAAAATGATTTTCATTCTCAAAGAAAAGGCAGATCCTCAGAATCCGGATAGTTACAGACCCATATCATTACTCGATATTGATACAAAAATTCTAACATCAATTCTGGCTAATAGACTGAAAAAAATAACAGACATAATTATTTCTAGTGAACAATCTGGCTTTTTAACATCCAGGCAAGCCAGTGACAATACACTAACACTACACACGCTAATTTCATATGGTAACCTAAACAACCTAAACATATACGCACTCATTATAGATGCCCATAAGGCCTTTGATAGTCTACACAAAAATTTTATTCCAAATCTTACCCTACTTTAATATACCCCAAGAATTTATTCAGACCCTACAAACACTATACAATAACCCTTATACAACATTATATATAAACAAAATGTGGTCTAATAGAATTCAAATCAGGAATGGCACTCGTCAAGGATGCCCTTTATCTCCCTTATTGTTTAACCTATATCTAGAACCCCTATTCTTAAACAGCAAACAAAATATATACCATAATGCCCCAGTAATATACAACACAAAAATCCCCATCAGCTTTTGCTGATGATCTTAACATCTACTGTACAACGCCAACCACAGACACCAAGAAAATACTAACTGTATCGAAAACTTCACATCAATATCAAACTATAAAATAAACCTTAAAAAAACAACATCTTCCCTTTAAAAACTCCAAAACCTTTCTCACTTTTACCATTGGTAGGACAAATAAAAACTGAAGAAAAGATTAAATATCCAGGAATTACATTCTCTACAGATAACAACAATTTTTATTTAAACAATATTAAACAAAAGTGGGATCACATTCTACTTGACCTAAAGAGATGGAAAAATCTGAAATTACCACCATTAGCTAAAGTCTCAATTATTAAAATGAATATCCTGCCCAGACTATTATATATCTTTAGGTCCTCGCAGCTATTAATACCCAAGAAATTCTTTAAGCAAATTTACACTGAATTCGCTAAATTTATATGGGAACCAAAAAAAAGGAGAATCGCATATGATAAACTTATGACCCTGAAAAACAAAGGTGGTTTAGAGTTACCAAATTTTGAAAATTACTATTTAATCATAAACGCCAATAGAATCTTAAGAATCGCAAACTTCAATACATTAGAAAACATTTGGTCCCCACATTGGATAGGAGTATGTTTTAAACATATTGAAAGCCTGAATATAAATCCCAAATCATTACCTTTCCTAAGCAGTTATAATATTAAATCATATAATCTAATGGAACCCCTTAAAAATTCTGTAACATTAACACAAAATCTTTTTAAATCAGTAAATCTCCTTCAACCCATGATGATTCTACAACCTATACACAAAAAACACAACTTGAAAATTAATAACCAGTTACTAGACTTAAAATGATTCCCACTTATAATTAATATAACACTACAAGATCTATACCCATATCTAAACTGTCCCGCTCACGAAATAAGAAGCCAATTGGGCCTCCCCAAGTCATATCTGTTGATCCTGAGACAGATTAAAGACATGTGTATAAGTTACATTCAAAATATCAACATCAATAAAGATGATTTGTTGAAATGTAGTTTACTATGGAAAACTCTTCTACAAAGTAACAAATTTATAACATGCTCATACAAGCTGTTAAAAGACCTGAAATTTCAAGAACATATACTTATATCTAACTATTGGAGAGAAAAAAATATCATCAGTGGAGAACCACAAAATAAAACAAGCAATTAATCTAACAGTAAAATCCATATCCCTTCAAAAATTAGCATTTACCCAACTCATGATATATAACAATGCTTATTATACACGCCTTAGCTTGCATAAATTTAACCCTAGAAACTCTCCAACTTGTCCACATTGTAAAGGTGAAACTGCTGACCTTTTTCATATGTTCTGGAGCTGTAAATGTGTATTCAAACTTTGGAACTCCCTGAAAGTACAACTGCAAAAGATGGGCTATCAATCATCAATGCTCACTTGGGAATTTACAATATTACATATCCCTCCAAATAATTTATCTAAAAACTAAACAATCATCCTCATTAACATTTTCCTATTAATGAAATTCTACATAGCTACCAACTGGCTTACCCCATCCAAAATCTCATGGAAGAACTTTAGGAACTTGGCGATAAAACATATATTAGCCAATAAATACATAATAAATAAACAAAGCAAAAATCCCAATATCCTTAAACTTTGGGAACAAATTTTCAATATTATACTTACATAAACCATTGAATTTAAGATACAATTACAACATACATAAAAATTACAACATTAGGTAGTAGTTAACTAACTTGATGGTACTGACCCTGGAGAAAACAACTCATATTTCTTTTCATACCATTAAACTATGAAAGCATTCATGTAAATAGTGTAAATATGTTTTAATTACAGTGTTGTTTCATCAGTCGAATATCACCTGTGTATACTCCTGTGAAATGATGTGTAACGAAAAGGAAAAAATAATAAAGAATTATTACTGAAAACAAAAATGGAAAGGGATGAAAAGCATAGCGGAGACCTGAGGGCCAATCGTGAACAAGTGCATCCCTTGGTGACTCCCCTGGAGGGGGGATCAGGGCAAAGTAGTTGCTGCATTTGGTGTTTATGGATGTGGCAAAACGGTCACAGCAAGGCTGGCCCCATTCGTGGAAAATCTTTTCTGCCACTACTTATTTTAGGGACCACTCATGAGGCATCAGAATCACTTTGCTGAGTTTGTCTGCTGTCAATTTGGATTTCTCCCAGATGTGCATTGCTACCAAAAAGTATTGGAAAGAGGTCTCCCACTGCCATACTCTCAAGGCCTTCTGACAAAGGGGGCAAGATCTGGTTCCTGCTTGTTTGTTTATGTACCAAACAACTGACATGTTGTCTGTCTGTATTGCAATACTTCCCAGCGGAAAAGAGTCTTTGAATGCTTGCAATGCTAAAAGCACTGCTCTCATCTCTAGGACATTGATATGCAAATGAGCCTCATGATCCTGCCAAGTGCCCTGAACTGTGTTTCCCAAATAATGCCCCCCCACCCTATCTGAGAGGTGTCTGTGGTCACTGTGGCTAATGGCTGGGAAAGTAAAAAAGAACAACCTAATGTCACTTTAGTGGAGTAAAACCACCAACGAAGGTCTTTCTTGCAAGATTCTGTTATCCATATTTGGTGGGACATGGGTAGTTCCAGCATGAACCACTGAGTGAACAACAGCCGCTGTAGAATTCTCATGTGCAGACGTGCTAAAGGAATCAGGGTTACTGCTGCTGCCATGGTTCCCAAACTTTCAGAACTGTCCTTGCTTGTACTCTTTTCTTGTAGCTAAGGTTTAGTACTTGACTTCATAGAACTTGAACCCTTTCTGAAGGAAGTTTGGCCATCATTTTTGTTGCATCTGAATCTGCTCCTATAAAATGATATGCTGAGATGGCAACAAGGCAGATTTTTCGTAGTTTATCATGATCCCTAGGTAAGAACAGAGATGCAAGGTGGTATCTCTCACTTTCACTAGTAGATGCTTGGTTGTGGTGTTTAGGAGCCAGTCATCTAGGTATGGAGATAGGCATTTCAAGTGAGCTGTGACTACTGTCATATACTTGGTGAACACTCTGGGGAATGTAGTGAGGCCAAAAGGCAGAGCTCGAAACTGGTAGTGACTGGCTCCCAGCCGAAAGCACAGATGACTCCTGGATGGCCTGTCAATTTTTATGTGGTAGTTAGTACACATCCTGGAGGTCTATAGAACACATCCAATTGTCTTGTACCAGAAAAGGGAGTATTGACTGCAGTGTCACCATCTGAAACTTGGACATTCTTACAGATTTGTTTAGGTTGCCGAGATCCAGAATTGGTTTCAAGTCCCCTGTTTTCTTTGGGACTAAAAAGAATCTTGAGTAAGTTCTGGATCTTATTTGGTCTGCGGGGACTGTTTGGATGATTTGTTTGTCTTGCAACTTTTGTATTTTTAAAGTTGCCTGTTCCCTTTGACTGAGTGGAATGTACGGGATATTTTTAACTTTTGGGACAGGGAAGGAAAAGGGTATTGAGTGACCTCTGGATATGATGCTTTGTACCCACTTGTCTTTTGTTATAGTTAGCCAGGCTTATGGGTTCAAAGATAAGTGAATCCTGACTGCCTCCAGAGATGGACAGGTGAGCCCCCTTTCAGGAACGCTGAAAGGGCTTGCCAAGGAAAGAGTCCCTGTTGCCCTGATTCTGCAGACCCCCTCTGCTGCTTGGTTGGTGTCTTCTATTACTACTTCCCCCTCTGCCCCTGGGGGAAGATTCACTATGTGTGTCCTGGAAAGCTCTCTAGGACTTTCAAAACCACATTTTCCTCTCTTTTTACCATTTGGATAAGGTCTGGTAGGTAGGGAAAAATGGATTTCTATGGAAGAGAGAGTCTTTCCTTCTTGTTCACACCTGATTAGTGTGTCTTTGACTTTTGGCCCGAACAAAGACGAGCCATCGAAAGGGGCATTCACAAAAGAAGATTTAAAGGGCTCTGCAAAGTCACACAAGTGCATCCAGGAATGTCTCCTTAGGGAAATTCCTGAATCTGCTGCTCTGCTCACTTCATCCGCTGCATAGGAAATGAGTATCATGGAGGAGTTGACCACTGAGTTTAAGGTGGAGAGCTGAGAAGAAACTTTCTCTAACACCCTTTCAGCTACTGAACCTTGAAGGGTATCTCCTAGCTCCTTCAGGAGATCTCTCTGAAGTCTCATAAAGTGAGTTAGATAAATCAGTGATCTAAGTGCAAAAGTCGTTGAAGAAAAGATGCACTTTCCATATCTGTCTATTGTATGAGACTCCTTGTTCAGTGGATGGACAGAAGAAGACTTCTCTGAGAGTTCCTTCTTGTTAGCTGCCACCACCATACTGGCATCTACTGGGACTCCTTTTGTTAGGAAATTCTTGTCTTCTGGTGAGGTGATGAACTTATTTGGCCTCTGAGGAACAGGTTCCACTGAATCTGGAGACTCCCACTCCTTTCGAGAAACTAGGTCCATTAGTTTGTCAAAAGGCAGAGACACCCAAGTAGAGGAAGGGAGAGATCCAAAATCCTTCAGGTGTACAGACTCCTCCTCTAAAGGGTTGATGGACTTCCAGCCACCTCTCTGTTTCAGAATTTCTAGGATGTCTGCTAAGAATACATCCTCAGAAGGCAACCATGGGGACCCTTTAGAATCATCAAGCTCTGTATCTGATGTGGCAAACTCCTCTGGGGAGTCCAAATGCTTCCTCTTACATAACCTCTTCCAAGGGGCCTCCTTAGAGGGGTATTCTGGAGAGGTTTTGGAAGAGAGAGAGTCACCCAATGGGGAATCCTTAGGCTTAGGAACTCCACGTCCTCGTGGATGCTGTGGTACAGAGACAGATACCAGTGCCTTTGGGGGAAGAATTCCCAACCTGAGAGTGGACCTGTCTGTGGAGACAGCACTCTCCTCATCACCTTGAAAGTCCACCCCCCGCCCATGATCAGAGGAGACTCCTGTCTCAGAAGAACCAGAGGGAATCCCCAGAACCAAAGGGGTTGGCTCCGAGGCTGCGGTAGGAGCCAAGCTCACCTGAGCCGATGCCTGGGAGGCAAGTTTGGATCTGACAACTGTCCGATCTGACTCCCCTCCCCCGGAACCGACCGGAGAGCTTTGGCTCCTAGACTCCTCAAATTCAGATGGAGCCGAGGATATCGGAGCGAAGATCAGATCTGAACATCCTGAGATAGGTCTCAGTTCCGACAGCTCCACTGCAATCAATTCTGGACATTCTGGTTCCAAGGTCCGAGACTGGATCAGAGGAGGGATTGATGCTGAAGGGCTGGGTTTGGTCAGCTCCAAAGCCCTCTGGGTTGGATCTGACAACAGTTTGGTGAGTGCCGGCATGTGATCCACATCATCATTGGACAGGCTCCTGGAAGATCAAGTCAAGGGGGTGGGAGATTTAGAGGATTCTAGAAAAGGAGACCTCAAAGGGGATATACTGGTTCTAATTCCAGGGACCGGCTCTGCAAATGAAATTCCATCGGCACCAACATTGAAGCAGCCAAGGTAGCTGGCTTCTCGAGCCCAACAGCCTTCGGGTCCAGAGCTGAAACTTTAGGTAATTTTTTTATGGCTCAAACTGAGCGCTTGAGGATGAGGACCTTTTCCCTTGGCTTGTCAGACTTAGAAGAGGGGGATTTGCCCAATTTTGAAGGACCCTGACCTTTTTCTATCACTTCAGGAAAAAGGGGTCTTTATCAGGCCTTTAAGTATCAACTTGTTTTTTTTCTTTCTAGCAACACTCTATGACTAAAAGAGTGACAAACAGCACAGGACTCTTGCAAATGAACTCTCCGAGACATTATGCACAAATTGTATGGCCATCAGTAATGGACATTTTCTAACTGCATTTAACAAATTTCTTAAAGGAAAACAGCCCTCTAATTTAAACGGGCTAAGACAACTTAATTCAACAAATAGAACAAGAAAAAATACTTAGAGGAGATTCAACAGAAGGAGTGCTAAAGGCTGTTCTCTAACTTAAACAAAGTAGCCTTGAGAGAATAAGGGAAAGAAAGCCATCTAACTAAAACGGGATTCTAATTATCAGTATGAAAACCAAGATGGGGAAAAAAGGACTTATGAGGAAATGACGGCCAACAGCAGTGAAAAAACTCTGGAGAAACCACTAACTACATAACAAGTTAACTCAGCTAATAATTGTTTAACAATATCAAGAAGAAAAATGTCTACTTAGCCAGAGCCAGTAGGAGAGCATCCGATCTTGTTTAGTGGCAAACGAGATCTGGGGAACTCTGTTAGTGCATGATGGGATAGGGTTTTAGCCACGAGCTAGTAGAGGACCTTGAGCTTTTGTATTAGGCCAAGTCGATCCGAGGATTGGATCCAAATCCAACCTGCGAAGAATGAAGGCGAGATAGGACGTCACATCAATAATTTATATCGCAATCAATAGCATATTACATAAAACATTAGGAGTCTGGATTAAAAGGTTTAGCAAAGATTTTACTATTAATTACATATTATGCATAATATTTTCAGTGACTGCAGAAACAAACATAGATGTGAGGTAGGATTCATGAACTAAAATACAAACTGATATAAATTGCTAAGTATTAGTTGCCAAAATACATATATATAGCAAAGTGTGGAAGCCTTTCTGAATTCAAAGAAAGCCATAATGCAGTTCTTTTGCATGAAGATAGGCCACATAGTGGCAGAGTGTCTCAATGACTGGACTTCCTGCTAATGAAGCAGTTTGGGATCTTAATGAATCCCTGGGAGTATGAGTAGCCAGACAATGTGATTCTTGAACATCTCACCACTGTTTATTTAATTATTTATACATTGCCATTTGATTACCAGGAAAGCCTGACTGGGTACGAGCCCATTTTCATCAGAGGCCCAGACAGAAAAGCACCAGAGTATTACGAAAACATTTTAAGAACAATAATTTTACAGTCTTTAAAAACAATACAAAAAACAACTACAGTTTAAATAATTATACCAAATTAGACACAATATGAAAACATTGGTTAAGAACAGTTATAAGTTATATGACAATAATTTAATATTTAGAGAAATTGTATCCAGTTTATAGAGAAATTAAATGTGAGTTAGTATAATAGAAACAGGAATTCCAATATGAAATAAAAGAAAAGCAGGATTATGGTAGATTTAGAGAGAAAGTGAGAGGACAGAAATTGATAGAAAAGTAAGGAAGTGTAAGGTATAAATAGCTGTTTGTTCATATTTCAGGATACAGTATTATTTTACTGCACAACTGATATATAAGGTTTTAGTCCAAATTATTGTATTAAAATGGAAGATAGCATTTATATATTTATTTATTAACTTATTTTCTTATTTGTTATTTTTTGTTTGATTTGTTGTTTAGGTAAATGGGCTGGTTCTGGGACCTTATATATGGGTCTCCCTTAGAATATCGAAAGCTAGCATCATTGAAGACTTATTCATTGAGATGACATATTGGACCTGATCATCACCAACATGGGGACTCTATGTTCCATACCAGAGGTATACCTCTCATTGGTAAGATCTGACCATAAATTAATCACTATGGACATCCATATCCCGCCTCCCCCCCCCCCAGCAAAGGAAACCACGGTCAAAAACTTCTCAAAAGCAAGCTTCCCACTTGTCAAAACCGAGGTGGAATCCTTCAAAGCCCCAGTGCCAGTGGAAAATACAGCCCAAACTGCAGAATCCTTTACAAACGCATTCTATGGATACCTACAAGAATACATGGATCATGCTAGCCCAAATAAAACCAAGACACACTCCTCCAAAGGCAGGAGACCTGTCTAGTGGACCCCAGCCATAAATAAGCTGTACAACAGAAGGAGGAAGCTACTACATGATAGAGCAAAATCCCTGAAAGGGAAGGCAACTCTGATCAGTACTAGCAAGAAACTACGATCCGTCATAAAATCATCAAAGGCTAGCTTCGAAAGAAAAATTGCACAATACGCTAAAGATAATCACAAGGCTTTCTTTAGTTATGTCAGAAACCTGGGTGGAAACTCCCAGATATGCTTTGAGTTAGTGCAAAATGACAAAAAATAAACTGAACCCACAGATATTGCCAACATTCTGGCAGACAGGTTCAGTGCAAACCCCCCCCCCCCAAATGAGCAAATGACTATCCTAACAGAGTGTAGCCTCCCTGACATCACAGATGCACAGGTGAGAGCTGCCCTCTCCAAAGCAAAAAACACAGCATCAATGGGACCGGACGGTGTCCCAGGCTGTGTTTTAAATGAGCTCCAAGAAGAACTGAACCCTCACTTAAAATCACTGTTCAGTCTCAGCCTTACAACAGGATATGTACCCAAAGAATGGCGTACAGCAACAGTGGTCCCACTCCATAAAGGTGGTGCCACAACGGACCCCGGAATCTATCGCCCTATAAGCCTAACTAGCCTGGTCTGCAAAGCTATGGAGCGTATCCTCATGGAACTCATAAACAAAGACATTGGGAACCTCTGAACACTGGATCCTACCCAATTCGGCTTTGTTAAGGGCAGATCTTGCCTCTTGAACCTGGTCAATTTCTTTGAAACAGTCACCAAGGCCATAGACAAAGGGAAGGTAGTCCACACAGCCTACCTTGACCTTGCAAAAGCCTTTGACACAATACCCCACTCGGGCATCATAAATAAGCTCACCAGCCTAAATATCAACCCCTATGTCACAAGATGGGTTGCAAACTGGCTTAGGGATAAAACCCACATGGTCAGAATTGCAGGTGCCATGTCAGACTCTATACCAGTTACAAGTGGCATCCCACAAGGCTCAGTCCTGGGACCTCTCTTGTTCAGTATATATTTCTCTGATGTACAGGCTAACACAGGAGGACTATGGCTGACAAAGTTTGCAGATGACTGCAAACTGGGGGCCATAATCGACTCGCCGGCTGACACAAGCATCCTCCAAAAAGGTCTCACAGAGATGGATAACTGGTGCCAGAGCCATGGCCTAAAGCTAAATGCCAAAAAGTGCATAGTCATCCCCTTTGAGAAAAACAAAGTGCCCACAAATTACCACATAGATGGTAATCCATTAAGTATGGAAGAAGTAGTTAGGGATTTGGGGACCCAAGTAGATTGCAACCCCTCCTTTGACAATCACGTTGCCAAAGTGGTAAGAAAGACATTCTATATAGCCCACCTTATCACGAAGGGGTTCACATCTAGATCAAGAGAGGTCATTGTGCCCCTCTACTCATCACTCATCAGGCCCATAATTGAATACAATGCCCCATTTGGGATGTACCTTACCCGACACCTGCTACAACTAGAAAGACCCCAAAAGTACCTCACCAAGAGGATCAAGGGACTCAAACAGATGCCCTACGCAGTTAGGCTAAAGAAACTCCAGCTCTACTCAGTTGCTTACCGCCTACTCAGAGGCGATCTGTGCCTGACGTATAAAGCCATGTCCAACCCAGAATTAATGGACATGCTCCACCTCAAGAAATCCAAATCCATCAGAACTACATGCTCCAGTGACTTAAACCTCAGCACAGAAATAAATGGAACATGCTGGAGGGACAGATTCATATCCCAGAGGCTCCCCTCACTCTGGAACAAAATCCCAATCCATGTCAGACAGAGCCCCTCAATGACCCTCTTCAAGAAGAATCTTGACGTATGGATGGGAGATCATAAATTTACCCCTGGGATCTCTTCTGTGTCACTGCTAGACAGAGGCACGGTAAACCAACCTTAAATGGGCTATCTTCTGTGACCTACTATACAGAGGCACAGTCAACTAATCTAAGAAGGGTGGCGAAAGCCAAACACACTCTGGCTAGGCTTGTAAATGCCCTAGGGCAGATAGCCTAGTATCAACCTATGAACCCATGGAGACGACATTCACGAAAACCGACTTCAGCTAATGACTGGATGAATGAAATCCTTCACAGGGTAAGAACTAAGTCACCCACACACACAAAAACCCACCCAGGTGGGGGGCTGTACTCCCCCCAATTAAATATACCAACTCCAAGATTGCACTACAGTTTGGGAAAGGGCAAAGTTCACCTTCACGACCAACAAGTTACTTACCCTGGGAAGGATTTTATTCATCCGGTCTGTCAATGAAGTGGGTTTTCGTGGATGTCATCTAGATGAATCAATTTTCGGCAATGTCAGCTTTCGATAGTCTATGGTAGACCCATAGAGGAGTGGAGGTCCAGAGCAGGTCTGGGTCATGTAGGCTAGCATGTCCTATGCACTGCATTTCTATGTAAGAAATACCACCTATTCACTCTCTCTCTATATACATATAGATATCTTTATATATATATATATATATATATATATATATATATATATATATATATATATATATATATATATATATATAATTTATACAAAGAAAATAACTATTTCTTACCATATTCTTTGTTGACATCCTTTTTTGGTTTCTTTCTTCCACTGATTTTTCTTAATTTTTCTCTTGTTCTTTTACAATTTATAACTTTTCTGTATTTGCCTCTTGTTTTGCCCTTCTGTAAATTTATTTTTTTATTCTATCCAATCATCTTGTTGTTTATGTCAATTTATCAATCTATGACATCATGCACTTTTGCAGAAAAAAGCTAGCACAGCGTCTACAGGAAGCAGAAGAACAGATTGAGGCTGTAAATTCCAAGTGTGCCTCACTGGAGAAGACAAAAGTGAGGCTGCAGAATGAAGTAGAAGATCTCATGCTGGATGTAGAAAGATCAAACGCAGCAGCCGCAGCTCTGGACAAGAAGCAGAGGAACTTTGATAAGGTAATACTGAGTTTATTTGAAGTTAACACTGTTCATTCACTTTTTCGTTCCAGTTATTCAAAAATGCAAATCCATTGTTTCTAGATTCTTGCAGAATGGAAACAAAAGTATGAAGAAAGTCAGGCAGAGCTAGATGCAGCCCTGAAGGAGTCACGTTCTCTGGGCACAGAACTCTTTAAAGTGAAGAATGCTTATGAAGAATCTCTGGATCAACTTGAAACTTTGAGAAGGGAAAACAAAAATCTTCAGCGTAAGTTGACATCTGTTACATTTTAGTATATTTGATCTTCAAGTATGGCTAAAGCTGTTCTTTAGTGTTGAATAAAACAATGTGAGTGGGCTCCCTACTGAAATTCTCAGACTCGTAACTCTGATTGTCAGAACTATGAAAAAGGTATGAAAATGCTAGAGAACAGCAAATTCTGAACAGTTGCTTTTTTGCTGAAGGCAATTCCTATTAAAATATTATACACATGAACTCATATTGGAAATCCTATCTAACCATGCTAAAACTAAACACTCAGATGACAATCAAAATTATTGGTATGTACATTTCCCTAGGTAACAATGCCAAAACACTGAACAATATCCTCTTCTGGGTCTTTTCAAAAATCTCTCCTGAAACCATAATATTATGTGATGTTGATATAAGCTGCAAAGCATAAAATCTGAAAATCCAACTTATACTTTGCTTCTGTAAATGTTGACCCAACTTATAACCACACCAACAAGATATAATAAAACCACATCCAGAGAATCAACCCTCAAATGGATCATCCTCTCCAAATAAATACCATCCCATGGAATTCTTTCAGATAGCCTAAGTGATTAATTACCAATCTACCCCATAAGGTACCAAAACAACAGTTCCAAAGTACATCATTATAGCCAGGTAAGAAAACCTACTACTTTTCATGATTATAAATACACTATATCTCCCTAACTGGGACTTTCCTCATAGATGTCTCTGAGTTCAATATAATCTTCTTAGGTGTTCTGAATGCATTAACACCCCAACCCCCCAGAATAAAAGAATCAAAGCTGGCCCTGATTCAAGTCTATCCTTTCTAGTTTTAACAACTCATGAAATAAACAGAAAAAGACATGGAAGGTCTGGACAAAATATAAATCAGTTCCCACTTTATTAGCATATAGACAACTAAGAAACCTAACAAAACAAATTTATCTGCAATGATAAAAAACAGTATTACTCAACCAGTATAAATACACACATTAAAAATTCAAAACTGTTCTGGCCCTTATTCAGCAAACTGTTAAATTCAGGACAAATTTCACAGCAAAAAAAAAAAAAAAAAAAAAAAACGAAAAAAAAAACCAAGCAGACAGAAACAAAATGTTACCAAGGCCAGCAATTCAATACCCACTTTATTACAGTACGGTTGTTAACCAACCAGGAGAGTAATCAAGCTCTTGATGCCCCTACTCAGTAAAACAACTTCCTTCAACATTTTTACTTCCAACCAGTTCCTACAGACATCATCAAAAAATACCCCAAAAACTGAAGTCTACAACTGGCCCGACAATCAACCTGCTGAATATCTTAAAATACCAACTAAGGCTATTGCAAATTCAGTTTCACTTCTAATAAATCTATAAATATTTGGTGCTCCCTCACTATGGAAAAACATCATTCATTATTCAATGTACAGGGGTGGAATCAATACAGATCTTTCAAACTACAGGCTAATTGTCATTTTATCACCTCTAGCAAAAATGTTAGCAACATTTATTCATGCACAAATTCTCAGCCATCTAATGGATAACTGGCTTCTATCTTCAACCCAGCAGAGCATCCGTCCCCTTCAAAGTACAACTACTGCTTTGCTGAATTCTGGTAATGCTCTCAACATACACAGAAATGTTGGAAGTCTAGTTTACACCATCTTCCTAGACTTATCAAAGGTTATTGATATTACCACCCACCAGAATCTCTTACATAAACTTTCATCCTCAGGACTCACTAACTCTTCACTGCAATGGTTCAATAGCTACCTCTCAAACAAAGCAAAGGCAGTGAAATGGAAAAATGATTACTCCACCTTCTTGCATGTAACTGTTGGTGTCCCAGAAGGATCTGCATTATGTCCCATACTTTTCAACATATTCATTAATGATCTCTAAACTGCTACCTAAAAATGCTACCCTAGTTCAATATGCTGATGACTTGACCCTAATCTGTTCTGCCAAATCTCACTCTAAGCTCTAATATTTTATACAACATTCCTTTATATCGATTGCAACATGGCAAAAAAATTCACAACTAATACTAAACCCTTAAAAAAATTACATCTCTTTACCCCAAAACACATCTCTAACAGGACTATCTACTATCATCTCTGCCAACAACACCGTGATACAACAAGTAAACCACAAAAAATGACTGGGTGTAATCAATGATGACTAGCTGAAATTCAACCACCTTGTATTATACATGGCTAAAAAAATCATCAAAAACTATATATATTATACAGAGTAAAAACCTAACTCACTGACATAGTCCAAAGATATATAGCTTCTGCTTTTTACTGCCATCTCCCCTCTATGCTGCCCCAAAGTTTACAAACCTTCAAGTCTCACAAGTGTCTTAACCTGAGCTCTATTATACAATAGCCCAATGTGCAGTAAACTATAACAATAAAACACACCACTGCCTAGCCCTTAGAGAATAAAACTGGTTAGAACTACCACACCACCTAACTCTTTCACAGCTATCTACAATACACACACTTCACTATAAACCAGAAACTCACCCAACAACTTAATATAACACTTCTCTCCCAACAGAATTTTATGCTACAGAAAAAAATGTAGAGAAAAATCACTAACCATTATAACCAAATTATCTAATACTGCAGCTGATTCTCAATATTCAGTCTAACTAAACTTCAGAACTACATCCCACAACCACTGAAATTCATTCAGAATGATAAATAATTTAAAACACAATTCATTCAGAATGATAAATAATTTAAAACACAATTCATTCGGAATGATAATTTAAAACACAATTCATTCAGAATGATAAATAATTTAAAACACAACTAAAACTTCAACCAGATCAATGGATCTGCCCCTGTATATCTACAAGAAAAATGCCACTGTTATCTTCTGCTTTACCGTGTCATCAAACCATTCTCCTCATTCAGTATCCTATGCGCCACAACCAGTCTTCACCAATACCTGAATAGTTTTACTACTATCTTCCAGACATATGCACAGTTTTGTGACACTGCTTTCCCACCTCTATTCTTCCAATATAGGCCATACAATAGACACACACACACACACACACACACACATATATATATATATATATCAATATATATATATATATATATATATATATATTGATATATACTTTTCTATGAACCTACTTTACACTCCACCTCTTAATTACAATATTATCTAATTAGCAAAATAATGCGTAATTGTTAATGCATATTACTTGATGTCTGTTCATGTATATAACCAATGTCTTGTATTATGTTGGAGCCTTCATTAAAATGAAAGGGGGGTTGACTAAACCTTGTCAGATATATAAACCTTGTCAGAGATATATATCAACTCCAAGACTGCCGTACATTGCAGAAAAGGAAATACTCCCAGAAAGAGCAGTCTCAGAAGTGGTGTATAACAAGCCCGCATTTGTGCTCATTTGGTCTCCCTTGTAGTTACAAGTCTTCCACAGAAAGCATTTGACAGTATTCTACCAACCATGTGTTGGCCAAAGACAGTATTCTACCAGCCATGTGTTGACCAATGACAGTATTCTACCAGCCATGTGTTGGCCAATGTCAGTATTATACCAACCATGTTTTGGCCAACGACTGTATTCAATAGCCATGTGTTGGCCAATGACAGTATTCTACCAGCTATGTGTTGGCCAGTGACAGTATTCTACCAGACATGTGTTGGCCAATGATAGTATTCTACCAACCATGTGTTGACCAACGACAGTATTCTACCAGCCTTGTGCTGGCCAACGACAGCATTCTACCAGCTATGTATGGGCCACCTTCTCATACAAATTAAGTTGGCAGAAGCCTGAATTTATGAAATGATAACACTGTGGTTGTTTTTTTTTTTTTTTTTTTTTTTTGCCTTTGCTGTAAGTGTTGTGACTTTGGAGTTAATTAAGTTAATTTCAGGAATGCAGTGGTGAAACATTCTGATGCAAAGATTGGGGGCCTTGCCTACCACAGAAATATGGGCCATTTCAGAAAGAAAGTTGCTTGCTCTTTTATCACTTGGCTCACTTTTTACTAAATGGCTTTTACTCAGTTGACACAGATCCAGTATTTGATTATTCTGAAGGAGTTATCTGCTGGGGTACAGACCTCTGAATCTTCCATGTTTGAGTTCATTTATACTTTTCACTTACATTTGTTTGATCCTGAAATTCAGGGAGCTCATCTTGTGCTGTGCAGCCAGGACCTAAAAGGGGTTATAATACCTACCAATACTATACCTATCCTGTATGGTCTGTACTGGGGCGAAGGCAATGAAAAACCTATCTTTCTTTTAGTGTACAAATGTCTTGCATTTACAAGGACTTACTAACAAGATCTGGTTCAGTTTTACTGCCATGGTTTATTGTCTTTACTTGAGTAACAAGGAACTGTAACTGATGCCAGTGTATGGCTTTACACACCGCCACTTTGGAAGAGAGTACTCAGTTACTCAGAAGTATTAAACTGTTAAAGCTCTTCATTCATTAGTTGCCATGACACAGCTGTATCTGTGAGTGTTGTGGGAAATGTCGTGCAGCAAGGGATGATTATATATGTAAATAACCTGTGTGTGTCCCGTAGTGAAACCTGGAACTTGCATTATTATCACTGCTGTAGAATAAACAATACATATACTTGTAAGCAGCAATTTCATTGTACATACTCAAAGGACAGTTTAGCTGTACTTGTATATATATTTTCATTTACTAAATCAAAATAATTATTATTTTTTTCTTTTTTATCCAAAGAGGAAATTTCAGATCTAACTGAGCAGGTTGGGGAATCTGGTAAGTATATCCATGAACTGGAAAAAGCAAAGAAACAGATAGACCAAGAAAAGTTTGACATTCAAAGTGCACTGGAGGAAGCTGAGGCACGTATCTAATCAACTCATACTTTTTTATTTAATTTAATATGTGAGGCAATTTTGTGTTTTTAAACAATGTAACCTACTAATGTAGTAATTATATTGTACAGGCATCTTTGGAACGTGAGGAAGTTAAAGTCGTACGAATTCAGGCTGAGTTAAATCAGGTGAAGTCAGAGATTGACAGAAAAATTGCTGAGAAAGATGAGGAACTTGATCAGATGAAGAGAAGCCATCAGCGGGTTGTAGAGTCTATGCAGAGTGCACTAGAAGCTGAAATCAGAAGCAAAAATGATGCCCTGAGACTGAAAAAGAAAATGGAAGGTGATCTTAATGAAATGGAAATTCAGTTAAGCCATGCAAATCGTCAGGCTGCTGAAGCACAAAAACAGCTTCGAAATGTACAGGGTCAGCTCAAGGTAACAAGTTAATTTATAGTCTAGATGGTCGTCCATGCTGCATGCTTTTCTGCAGCAATTTTTAAACTTTGTGACTAGGACTTTTAGTTACAAATGTCTGAACACTATTAAATAACTATAGTGTAATCTAGGTTGTTATAACAGATGGCACAGAATTATCTCTTTCTGGGTGGGAATAAGCATGTAAAATGAAAGTTACTAAAATGCTAATAACAAGGGCTCTTTGAGATGGGTATAATTAACTTGGTGAATTATAATGAACAGCATTATGTTTAAGGCACATTAACAGCGTATGTAAATCAGAATAACATTGACTCTACACAACAGCATATTAGGGTGTATCAAGCCATATAGTGGGACTGACATGGTATCTGTTTCATTTTTAAGGATGCACAACTTCACTTAGATGATGCCATTAGAAGCAATGATGACTTGAAGGAACAGCTTGCCATGGTAGAGCGCAGAAGTAGCCTCATGCAGGCTGAGATAGAGGAAATGAGAGCTGCATTAGAACAGACAGAAAGAGCTCGGAAAGTGGCTGAACAGGAGCTCTTGGAATCAAATGAACGAGCACAGCTTCTGCACTCTCAGGTAGGATCCAGCATTAGCTGATGCAATCTGTGATCTTCTATGGTCTTTGCTAAATTATCATTATTAAATTAATTTTCTCTCAATACCAGAACACTGGTCTACTTGCCACAAAGAAGAAACTAGAAACTGATGTTTCTAATCTTCAAAGTGAAGTGGAAGAAGCAATACAAGAAGCGAGAAATGCAGAAGAAAAGGCTAAGAAGGCCATCACAGATGTAGGTCTTACATTATTGTTTGTTTTAAATGAATTATAACAAAAGTAATTGAGCTTTGCAGGACAGTACTTCCTGCTTATGCTCTCAGTATTTTATTTTTATTATGTGCTGTCAGTCTTGTTTCCTTAAATAAGAAAAGATTAGAAATGTAGCAATCATTCAAAACTGACTGCATTGATGTGTTTCTGATATGTTTTTGAATGTTATCTGCAGGCGGCCATGATGGCTGAGGAGCTGAAGAAGGAACAGGACACCAGTGCCCATCTGGAGAGGATGAAAAAGAACCTGGATCAGACCATTAAGGATCTGCAACATCGTCTGGATGAAGCAGAACAGTTAGCACTGAAGGGCGGAAAGAAACAGATCCAGAAGCTGGAAGCTCGAGTATGTTCTGTGTGGTTACTACTGATTTTGTGACTTTTGAAATCTTGCTATATAACTGTAGAAAAATTAAAACAGCTCTTATGCTGCATAACTGAAAATAAGCATTATTTGATCAATTTTTAATACTCTTAATGTATACAGTATTGTGGGATATTTGTATGACTACCATAACTTAATTTCCTTAATGGTCTTGGAAGAGAAAATAGGCAAATACCATCTTGGCTGATGGGCAGAAATGTAATACACTATAAAATAATTCTTTAGCCTAATCACAAAATCAGGGTAATTCAACCTATAAAAAAGGTGATTCTCTGCCATAAAAACTGCGATGCAACAAAATGTAACAAATACTGTGACACAATCACAGTGAGTTCTTTTGCTTTAAAATATTTTATAATACAATATTTACTGCAAGTTACTTTGGCACAGTACTGCAGGATGTGCTATACGTTTTGATGCACAGTTGTTGCATTATTACTAAAGCTGGGTGACTCTCTGATTAGGCAGATCATAGGTTTGGAGTTCATATCTGAAGCTTGTTAGCATAAAGGCAGTTTTCTTTTCTTAGGGTTTCCCTACAGAGCAATGAAGATCAGCTAATCAGATTCTAACTGCCCTCCCCCTGAAAAAATGTCAAAAAAATCATACTCTAGCACAGATCAGTGGTTAGTTTGTTAGGCACAAAAGGCTCAGTTTGTGTGAGTCCAGTGTGCATTTTAAATAATCTCCTAGGGGTTGTCCCCTTCACATGGGAGCTTCAAGCCCTACGCAAAAAAGCCTGATTCGATATTTAAAGGGGATTGTAGAGAAGATTCTTTCTCTATCTACTGAGATGTTTTTTTACAAAGCATCAGGCATTGATTTTTCATATGGAAATTATCTGATCACATTGTTACTGTGTCTAGCCTATAAATAATAACCAGAGAAAGGCCATATGTTTCAGACTTGAGAGGTTTGTTCCACTTTGCAGTGCCTCCGTACCCAGAGGTTTTATTTTGTAATGCTGATGGTACGTTAGCCAGTCAGTGTGTTGGCAGCACTAATGCTCATGACTTCACTGGCCCTGTTTCAGGATTAAACATGTATGACAACCTGGTCTCCAGAAGGATAGATGAGCACTTCATGGGTTCCTTGTTCTTATTATTATGCTCTAATAAAGACATGTATGCCAATAATTTCACTTTTATTTTATTTATTTATTTATCCATTAGTAGTTTTTCTGGATTTATCTTAACAGAACCTATAAACCAAAAAGTGGGGATAAGTAAAAACACAGAATGAGTGTGCCACACTGGGGATAAGTAAAAACACAGAATGAGTGCGCCACACTGGGGATAAGTAAAAACTCAGAATGAGTGTGCCACACTGGGGATAAGTAAAAACACAGAATGAGTGCGCCACACTGGGGATAAGTAAAAACACAGAATGAGTGTGCCGCACACCTTCTGGACTGAAGTTGTCCCTTCATGTCTGAGCGAAGTAGTTTAATTTGATATGTGATGTGGAAGAAAAACCACTGAAGTACTGAAGCAGCAAGACACGTGCTGGAAGATGAAGTGACTTATATAATCCAGGGTGATAGTAGCATGTTATATCACTTCAGGAGAAAATGATAAAGAGTAAAGAAATCAGGCATCATGGCAGTGATGTACACTGCAAACAAACGAGGCACTCTACTACAGAGTCCTGAGGCTCACGGAACAGGGAAAGATGCTACAAATCCAGAACACAACCCCAAACTGAAATTAATTATGCAGTTTTCTTAGTTAAAAAATAAACCTCTAATTTAGGTATTAATATACACTATTTAAGGAATGCAAACAATTTGTATGAGTTCTGCTTTTTAATTTATAACCAACTACTTTTTCACAGATATACACATAAAATGGGAGAAACAGGAAAGTTCAAAGTCAAAATCAGAGGCATTTCTGAAAATATTTAATTCATAGCCTTACTCTTCATCTTAAGCAGCTTGTCTACATCTAGATTAGGCTTAATCATACGTAAATTGTTTGGTGGCACTGATGTAATAATGTAGTCTGGAAAGACAAATGACAAGATTCTGTTTGTTCTACAAGATTTTACACTTGTTCAATTTGACCATGAGAGGCAGTGAGTTATGATAACACGGTTGGCATGTGCAGGGCTTAAGGGTTTTAGGAAAATAGTCAGCTGGTTAGAGCAATGACAATTTCGACACTGGTGTTTTAACACAGTTTACATGATCTCTTAGCAGGATACGTTTGTCATATTGCTGCATTTAAACAACTCTTTTGGGAAATGTATTTGCCTAGCTTGGCAGTTAGTATGTTAAGTTACAAGAGACAGACAGCTTATAGGGTACTGACAGAATAAGGAAAGGTGAATAATAGGGAATCAGGGTGGGCTCTACAGGCATTGCATACTTCCTTTGTTACAGAACTGGGTATAGACTGTAGGGCCAAGAGACCATAATGGACTTAGCTTGAGTATAGGGGGAGCAGTAATATACATTATCTGGTGTGAAGGGGACAAGGGGACATGAGTAACAACAGTACTAGCTGGTGTGAAGGGGACAGGGGGACATGAGTAACAACAGTACTAGTTGATGTGGAGGGGACAAGGAGGGACATAAGTAACAACAGCACTAGCTGGTGTGGAGGGGACAGGGGGACATGAGTAACAACAGAAGGAGGGAGTAAGGAATCCTATTTTGTTAGTAAATAAAGGAGCACAGTGCAGCTTCATAGCAATGAGAATATAGACTTAAATCCTACCTCATGGAATGCAGGGCAGTTTGTAAAAGAAACAGAAGTTGGAAAGGGAAATGCTATAGTTCTTCAACAGGTTAGATTTCAAAGGAAAGAGCTCATATATGCCTCTTTATTACAGCTTCAGAAACAATTCTAGCTCAGGTCCAGTATTCCAAACTATCAAAACAAAGCTGTTTTGCTGTGATCACAGTTTCTCTGTTCTTGCTTCCAAACTGTGACAATCACTCCCTTCAAGCCTAAAGGAGAAATCCAACAATATGTTTCAGATCCCAAATCAAACATTTCCTGTTTAAACAAAGAAGATGAAAGGGCCATACTGTGAATCACATTACTTAACCTAAACTGCAGACTTCTAGCTGTTACTCCTTCCATGAATTCACTCTACCCTATGGTTAACCACCACTTTATATATGAATATATATATATATATATATATATATATATATATATATATATATATATATGGATTACCTTCATTTGATCGACAGCCCATTTGACTGAAACCCATTTGATTGAAATGTAATTTGACTGACAACCAGTAATTCAGTACACTTCAAGGCAAATAACAGGGACTGGTCCCCCTCCCCAATGTCGTGCAACCCTGGAGTTGGTATATATAGTTAGAGGGGTGTGGGATGCTAAACCCCCCCACATAATTTCCTTTAAAAGAAGAAAATAACACAAAAGGTACAGATTTTCAATGAAAATAGGACAGGGGCTTCACCCCCTACACCCCCCTAACTATATATACCAACTCCAGGGTCGCACGACCTTGGGGAGGGGGACAAATCCCTGTTATTTGCCTTGAATACTGGTTTTCGATCAAATGAACTTTCAATCAAATGAGTTTAGATCCAATTAAATTTTGATCAAATGAAGGTAACCCACATATATATATATATATATATATATATATATATATATATATATATATATGTATGTAAAGATTTTAACTTCTGCAAAGGAATGGTTATCTGCCACCTTAACGTGCTTGAATAAACTTTTTTAAAAATGTCTACAAGGTGTTTTATTCCTCTTGCTGGGAGGGGATTAGAAGCATTATCCTAGATCTAAGAGCTAAGATGACATCTTCTGGGCTTAACTTTGCTATTGTTTTATGTTTTTCTCTTACCCTCTAGGTCACAGGTTGGATACCATACCCAGCTTGAACACCAAGGATTACTTGTGTTTTTAAATTTGGGGAATAGGGGAGTGCCAGATTTCCATCTCTTTGCATTGGCAGATACTATAAATAATATGCTATGGGAAACTAAAAAAAAAAACAGAGGCTTCTGTAAAAATCAAAAAGGAAGCTAACCATATCACTCCAGAGAGCTATGTAGGAGGAGGTTGTGAACAAAAGAAGGAAGGCAAATAACAGATTTTTGTCAGATAGACACGTAATGATAGTGAAGCAGCTCAGAAGAAGGAGAAAGGAAAACAGAGGTCTAAACTGTATCCTTGCTGGGGCAAATTCATGGAATCAGTGGTACATTAGAGTTGGAGGCTTGATGACAGAAAGTGATGCTTTGAAACATAAAGGTTAAAAAGAACAGAGATTTTTTTTAGCAGCAGATGACAGTAGTGGGAGAAGGCAGTCTGCTTATTTGCAGGCGTTTCGCTCCAGTTTTTCATTGCTGAAAGTGAAGTGGTTTAAGTTTTAGCAAGTGAAAATTGCAACTAAGAGCTGATTTAAGGGAGTTCTGACCCACATCCAGTCATGTCAGCACAGGTTTAAAGGACTCCACAATCGACGAAAATGCTAACATATGTCCTTGTACTAAGTTCTAGCATTGCATATCAAGTTACATTACAGGGCATGGAATTCTTTATCAGGATATGGAAAAATGTTGTTAAATGACTGAGAGGTAGTAGCTTGGGATCATCATATCTATTTGATTCAGAGGTGGTTTTATACACCAGAGCTCTCCTGCAGAGCTTGGAAGATAATTAGAAGACAATGTTGGAGATGTGGGGAAGCTAGTGCATGAATGTTACACATGCACTGGAACTACAAGGTGATGAAAAATATTTATAAGAGAAAGGTGTTGTTAAGAAATTAGTGATTTGTTCTTTTTGGGTTAGGCAGTAGACAGCAGGGCTGGAAAGGTGATGAAACAAAAAACAGATTTTGCTACTAGGCATATGCGTAAAAAGTCTATTTGCCAAGAGGTGGAAATGGGACCTTTTGTGGTCAGGAGAATTACGAAAGAATGCAATTTGAAAGTATACAGGGGGTGAACTCTGCTCAAACAGATAGGGGATAAAAGAACAAGCAGGTGCAGAAAATGCTTCATAGGTATCAGTCAGGTGACATAGTGCATATTTTGTTTGAGGAGAGTGGCTTCAAGAGAGCTGGGAGTTTAAGGATTTCTATAAACCAACTTTTCGTTATGGATTCAACAATCTGGACTGCGGCAGGAACTTCTTTTCAATTTCTGTGTAGAATTTTTAATTGGGTTATGAAGATCAAGGGCAGTCTACAAGAGAAAAGTAAACATTTCTCCTTTGTACTGCCTGATATTAAATGACATTACAAATCTGCATGATTTTTATATATCATAATTTTTTGCAACTCTACAATCTTACTATGTTTATGCAAGTTGTAAAATGATATAGACAAGTGTGTGTGTGTGTGTGTGCACGCACACACACACATATACACATATACACACATATATAACTGACAGATGGTTGCAGTTTATTCTTTTGAATGTTGACTTGCTTGAAAGAATGTATTGCTGTTTTTTTTTTGTCGACATCATAGAGTTATAGTTATGGTTAGGGCATGAGTAAGGTGGAACAATGTGTTAACCCTAACTCTGTACCCCTGTCCTTACCCCTAATCTCAACCCTATAAATTACCTTAGAAAAAAGCCTTTCCCTAACAGTATCCCTATTCATACAGTGTGTGTATGGTGCTACTGGTAGTTTTGTTAGTTCGCCAATTGAAAAGGACAGCATTTGTTTTCTTTTGTGACTGGTATAATTTTGGCCATTTCTTTCAATCATTAAAGTCAATTTCAACATGCAGAAGTCAACTTAAAAGAGTATAAATGTTTCAGTAAGTCAATACCTAATAATATGCGCGCACACACACACACACACACACACACACACACACACACACACACACACACACACACACACACACACACACACACACACACTATTACAATAAATTTAATAAACATGTCTTACTTTCATTTTCACTTACAATCTGTTATATGGAGCTAGAGGGAAATATGTTCAGCTGACTTATAAAATAGGTTTAACCATTTGAAATATCAGAACCTGTTAGAGCTAGTCCCAAAAATTGGAAGCTAAATGTCCAAAAGCTCGAACTTACATATACTAACCCTGAATTGCTATTTCTCATAATATTCTCTTTTATCTGAGCGGTATGGCAATTTCGGAGTTGGTATATAAAAGTTTGGAGGGTGTGGGGGGTGCAGGGGGGGGTGCTTGTTGTCCTTACAAACGGAGGTTTAAAGGAGAAGAGAGATTTTCGATCTTTTTTTGTTTTTGGTCTTTTTTTTCTGGCTTGTCGACATTTGGCATTTCGAGTGCCAACATTTGAATAGGAAGCCTAAAAAGTTTAGCCTTGCACAAGCACCAAACTACAAAACTGTTAATGCCTAGGTTTGCAAATCAGAGATTAACCTCTCTAACCTTTAAGACAATCCCTTGCCAGCTTTGAAGAAGCTGTCATTTTTAGAAACCCTAATAATTTGAAGTGCAAACCCTAATAATTTGAAGTGAATTTAGAAACCCCAATAATTTGAAGTGCAAACCCTAATAATTTAAAGTACAGAAATCTGCTTTTCCACATCTCTCAGAAGAGAATATGCCTGTTATACTGAATAAAAGGCCACTTAATATTCTCCATCATACACTGCACAATGGGGGGGGGGGGTCCACTCCATATTCAGTGGTATTATTGTATAATTAATGCTGGAAGCTGGATTTCAGGTTTAAACTTATTTTCCTTTTACAGGTACGTGAACTTGAAAATGACCTTGAGGCAGAACAGAAACGAGGTGCTGAAGCTATAAAAGGGGTTCGCAAATATGAAAGAAGAGTCAAGGAACTCACATACCAGGTATGAAACCCTTCTCAGAATAACCACACTTTAATATTTATACAGTAGTACAGACATTATAAGATACATGTCCCCTAACTATACATTCTGTGCTCCACATATAGACTGAGGAAGATAAGAAGAACGTTCTGAGATTACAGGATCTGGTGGATAAATTACAACTCAAGGTCAAGGCCTACAAGAGGCAGTCTGAGGAATCTGTAAGTATCAAAAATTATTAGTTTCAGTTGCATTAAGTTGCTGCAGGCATTAATACAAGCAAAGTATTATAAAATGAAAACAGACCATCAAGGCTCTTGCTGAAAAGTGTTTGCAGGAAATGATTTTTGAAGCCTTCACATGAATGTAGGGTTGCTACCTATCCACTTTTCTTCTAGACTATCTGGAAATGAAATCAGTTATCCTGTAGTCCAGAAAACACCATACAAACTCTGCTATTCTATTTAAAAAAACAAACAAACAGACCATTGGAGTTTGTAAAATGTCTGCTTTTATTTAAGAAAATCATCACTAATGCAATGTGACTGTGTGACAGTCTAGTTAAAAAGGACATTCCTCTTCCCTTGATGAGCCTATGATGTCAAAAAATGGGCAGGGAGTAGATGAGGGGAGGGAAGGAGATGGGCAGGGTTAAGGGAGGTGGGAGGGTGTGTGTGCCGTTGGTCCAGTTTTGGCCACAATGAAAACTGGCAACCCTACAAATATGTGATTTTTTTTAATTAAAATAATTGCTGCAGCTGGTTCAACTGGTTATGGACCTAGGTATTCTGCACTGCTATGAATACATAGCTAATTATGTAGTCTGTGTTTCTTTTGTGATGCAGAATTTTTCTGCATCTGCTTATTTTCCTCAAGTGTCTTAGGAGCTCTAACCATCACTGAAGTAGATTATTCAAGTCCAGCACAGAGGCCTGCAGATACTATCTCTACTGAGGTGAACTTTGTTGACTCTGTTATTCTATATTTCCAATTCAAGCATTTTTAAACCATTGCATTTTCATATTTGAGTTTCTAATCTTTGAAGCTTCTTGACGAGTTGGTAGACTGATCAGTCACCTAAACATCCCTTTTTATGGTATTTTTATCAGTGCATTGCAGTCATCCGTACTATCTGAATGCAAGCAAAATCCATCACAGAGGGTGACTGCTGAACATTCTATTTACTAGATAATCATGTGATATCACAGGAAGTGTATTGTCTGGCTTCACACAAGTTATCTATAGTACAGGCATACACCATTTCTCATTAAGCTGATGCATGCAAACTTTCTCAAAGTGAGAAATGATTCTCCCTGTATTTGTATATTCCATGGTCTACATGAATGTGACTATCAATCCACAGTTAACACAACTGGCTCTTTAATGCTAAATAGCTGGGTACAACACAAACTCTATGGGAGCCACTGCAAATCAAGCTAAATGCAATGACCTCTTACCAGAGCATATAACCTAATCTTCAACATCCAATCTCTTGCTTTCTCTCATCATTTCTCTTGCAGTTATTATCAACCTAGAGTGCTACAGTTTATTACAAGTATTGTAGAGTCATATAGCAACCTACAGGCTCGGCAGACACTATATACATTTACATTTCAATATTTATTTATTTATTATTTATTATTTATTATTGTTTGTTAACCGGGTTAGTCCAGCTGGGCTTGTGGCCCATTTTCAGTGGAGACCCGAGGAGAAAAGCTCCGGTACATAGTATAAAACGTAGAAATTTGCAACATTACAATATAAAGTACAGAAATTTACAAACATACAAAAAGCTCTGGTACCTAGTATAAAATGCAGACATTTTTAACATTACAAGATTTAAAAAAGTACAGAAATTTGCAAAAACTTACAATCTTGTAAAAGACTAGATTATAGAAGTTGACATATTACTGGTAGATGATGTGCGTTATATATGTTATATATATGTTATATATGTTGAATATATGTTATATATTCCCTATGCTGTGGAATAAAATCCCGGTCCATGTGAGGCAGAGCACCTCGCTGGCTCTGTTCAAGAGAAATCTTGACCTGTGGATGGGAGATCGTAGGTTTACCCTGGGAATCATCTCTGTGTCACTGCTGGACAGAGGCACAACAAACTAATGGGCACAGTATTTTTTCATATAAGGGGTGGCGTAAGCCACAAAAATTTTGGGCTAGGCTTATAAATGCCTTAGGGCAGATAGCCTAGTATAAACCTATGAACCTATGAACCTATATGTCATAATTAGTCTGTACAGGAATAACAGTTTTACAATAGTATATACACTGTTTTGCAATGGAGAGGATGTCAGTTGGGAATATGAGTAAGATAGGCCAGAGGTTCACATGCAAAAAGTGTGAAGAGATGTACAGAGAAAGACCTATGATATTGTGTTAAGTTTGGGAAAGGAATGATGATTTAGGTGTGGAGTTAGTGGTGTGGGTGGTTTTTTTAGGTGGGAGCGCGTGAAGGACATTCCCATTTGGAGGCCATATGGGAGAGAAGCATGGATTTGAAGTTGTTGAGGTTTGGTATTTTACGCAGTGGTGGGGGGAGTGTGTTCCACTGTTTGGCTATGGTGTGAGACAGTAATAGGTTGCCAGGTGGGTGTAGGGGTTTGTGCACATGTAGGAGGTTTTGGCCTTTTGATCTCAGGGTGCGGCTAGGTGTGTAGGGTGTTAGAGATTTGGCAAGAGAGGGGCATTCTGTTGGTTTGAAGATGAGTTTGTGGGCTGTTGTAAGTTGTATGTATTTTAGGTGGTTGTGAAGTTCTAGCCAGTTAAGGGTGTATAGGGAGTGGCAGTGATGGGAAGAGTTCCTGGAGTTGGTAGCAAATTTGCAGGTTTTGCTGTAACAAGATTCGAGTTTGGAGCAGAGGCCGAGTTGTAGGTTGGAGAATAGGGGAGCACCATACAAGAGAGAGGGGAGAAGGAAGGTAGATGCGAGGGTTTGATGAGAGGAGGGAGTAAGGTAGCAGTTATGCCTGTAGAGGAGACCAATTTTCTGGTGGGTTTTTTTGATAGCTGAGAGGATGCGGGAACTGAATTTTAGGTTATCATCAATGGTAATGCCAAGTAGCTTGGTACTGGGAACGATTTCTAGAGGAGTGTTATTGTGGCTTTTGATGAAAAATTAGTCTCTCTTGAATTGCGAGGTTTTGGTGGGAGTGAAAATCATTAGTTTTGTTTTGATTGCATTTAGGGCTAGGTGATGGGATTGCATCCATGATTCAGTTTTGGAGAAGGCGATTTGGGTGTTGAGAAGAAGTTTGGAGGGGCAAGAGGCAGAACAGATGATGGTGGAGTCATCAGCATATTGGATGACTGAGGCATTTGGGATGGAGTGGTGGAAGTTATTGATGAATATGTTAAAGAGGAGTGGGCCCAGTACTGATCCTTGAGGGACTCCTGTGGGTGTAGGTAAGAAAGGGGAGGTTGATTCTTTCCATTGCACAGCCTGTTGGCCTGTTGGCGCATGGAAAGGTAGGTGGAGAACCAGGCTAAGGTTGAGGGAGACAGATGCAATTGAGAGAGCTGGGATAGGAGTAGAGGATGGGAGATTGTGTCGAATGATTTTGAGAGGTCAAAAAATAGGGAAGATACATATTTGCTGCTATCACGTGCTAGGTTGACTGTTTCAAGGAAGGAGAGGAGGTCTGTCATGGTGCTGAGGCCAGGGTTGAAGCCGTGCTGGGTGGGAGAGAGGAGTTTGTGCTGGCTAACAAATATTTGTTGCTGGCTAATTTGTGCCAACAAATATGTTTTGATCTTCTGTTTACAGTCTACTTTATTGTTTATCTCTGGGTTGAAACTGAAACTGATCAGTTGTAATCAGTGTTCTACCCTGGTCAGCACATTTAAAACAAATAAATAACTTCTCTGTTCTATCTGGTATTGCCAATGTGCTGCAACACAGTCTCTAAAAAACTGAGCCCATGTAATTCCAGTTTGCCACTCAACAACTGCTGTGCCTAAAGCTGTGGTTGTTGTGCAAAGCTTCCTGTATGAAATCCATTCAAAGTGAAAATGAGTACCATGAATCAACATGAGCTGCAGTCAATATTTATCTTATAGTTGTTTTTTTTAAATGCAGCCCATTGTCCAATTACTGACACATCTTATTTGTGTGCAGTATAGAAAAAACAGAATGCTGTGCACTGTATCCCACACCGGGCACTTGAGTGACATCTGTACTGTCTGAATGCAAGCAAAATCCATCACACTTTTTTAATTCGGGTGCCCTTTTTCAGTAGTAATTATACCTTTAAGTTTAACTCTCTAATTCTACCCTCCCAGTACACTTACGTTTCCCTTTTTCTGCTCCCCCCCCCAGAAAAAAATGAGCTGTATTGTTAAATATTTCTAACTGTTTTTCTACATGCTAATGTTCCATTGTTACTGTATTGTACCTTTTTACAACATATGTGCTGTTTAGATAGTTTTCTGCATTATTTCACTTGCTTTATAAGTAATTGTTTCCTTACAAATTCATGTAATTATTTTCATGTAACTTGGAGCGTTTCTCCCCGGGCCTCCACTGAAAATGGGTTTCAAGCCCAGTGGACTTTCCCAGTCAACAAATGTCAATAAATAATAAATAATAAATTATTACAAATTTCACAATGGTAACAGGAATTCTCCAATATTTTGATTGAATTTTCATCTTTCACTGTGGATATCATCCCAGGTTACCCTTGAAAAAGAACTTTGTCAGTCTATGTATATAAAACCATCTATATAGCAAAGTCAATTTCTTTGTACAATGTATATTATCAGTATATGTTTTAGTTCCTCTGTTACTTCTGCAGAAAGCACTAACAAACCTATAACATGCCAATATACAATTACACTGCAGAAAGAAGTAAACATATATTTTTAGCTAATTTGACCAAAGATACTACTTCTAATGAGATGAAACAGTAGTAGGAACTATATACTCTTCAAGGGTGCACCTTAAAGCAGCAGTGCAGACCTAGAACTTGAGAGTTAGTAGACTTAGAAAATCATGACGTGGCAGTTTATTTATTTATTTACTTATTATTATTATTTATTTGCTTATTGACTTGGTGCATACCTCCCACTGTCCAGATTTTTGCAGAGTGTCCAGATTTTTGCATGATAAGTTTGGTCTGTTCCTCATAAAATTTGCAGTTTAATAGCAAAATATTGAGGATTTAAGTCAGTAAACAATGACAAACACTTGAGTTTCAGATTTTATATCCTTTAGAAAATGTATGCTAAAGCAAAGCTTGTTACTCTAGCAATTTTCTAAGTGTATAACAGCAATATTTGTAATCTGTCCCTAGTTTTGGGCATTTGTCCTCATTAGTTTTAGCTCTCTTCAGATTTCTTGCAATGAGAGTTTAAGAGGTATGCTAGGTGGAGAAGGCTGATCCATAATGATTCTTTCCAGTTAAGCAAGGATAAAATACAGTCACAGAGTTTTTTTTTGAGTGCTTTATTGTGCACCTTTAATACAAAGCTGTTTTAGCATAAATCATTCAGTATGTCATATTTATTTACATTAAGTCACCAAAGTTACATTTTCCGATTCTGATGGCACCAAAAGAAAAAAAATGCATGACAGTATGATCATAATAGTTAAAAAATGTACAAATTTAATATCTCTGATTTTGCTGACATGTAAGCTAATATTACACTTATAGCCTATCATTTCACTGTGCATTGTTTATGCAGTGAGCAGGATATGGCATGGTGTTTATATGTGCAGGACTATTTGGTAATATGCAAAGGTAACCGTGTTCACACTTTTCACATAATACATTCACGCATGTAGAGTATCTGCTGTTTCTCCCCTTGACTGTGCAATACAGTGTACTTTAAACTCTGTTCACATTGTATTCACTTAAAATATTTCATTATACAGTGCCATATATTGAAACATAAAGTATAAACATGTTTATATTGTAAATGCCAGTAGTAAGAAGGGTGCTATGGCATATTGTAGTAATACTAATCCCATCTTTCGGGTTAAACAGTACAAATGCAGAGTTCTCAAATATGGCCAAAGTAACTCCTGTAAACTATGACCTCTTTTCAGATATTTTTATTAATGGAACATGAAAGCTAAGACTTTATCATGCATATAAGTAAAAAAAAGATACGAATAATAATAAAAATAAATAAGGAAAGAAAAAAAATAAACATAAATGCCACGGCAGTTGCTAAAACCCATGGATATTGTGTGACATAAGGATGGGTACTGATTGGATTAATTACCTGAAAGTGTGGTAAGACACATTTTATACCACTATTAGGAATTCCTACCTGCCCCACTAATGAAATAGACAGCATCCTATAAACTATTAAACAACCCAAAGTAAGTTTATTTATTTAGGATAATACAGAATTTTTACCTAATAAACAGCTGAAAATACCAATGTAAATAGCTGAAAATACCAAATGAGGTAGTGCATACGATGTATTATTCCATGAGAATAACAGCATCATTTTTGAAAGACCCATATCAAAAACATTAGAATGAACCGCTTTGTTATTGTATATTTGGTTATGATATCACTGAGCAACGATTAAAAAGAATAGCTATTACTAATATATTATTTATCACTTATGACATGGGGGAAAAGCATCTGCAATATCTTTAATTTTACTGAATGATAAAATAAATCAGTGTGAGTAGAAGAGAGCACTATGAAGCATAAAGTGGGCATAAGAGAGAGAGCGAGATAGCATGAGAGGAAAGGGAGAAGAATCTGTGTGTGTGTGTGTGTGTGTGTGTGTGTGTGTGTGTGTGTGTGTGTGTGCTTTGCATTTTGTTTTAGAGTTCAAGTGGTCGTAGACAGTACCTAAAAATATCTATGTATGATTTAATATACAGAATTTTTATAATTTAGTAAACGTTGTTCAGGTTTATTTATTTATTTACTTAGAACTGAACATCTACAAATTCAAAATTGTGCTACTTGCCAGTGGCAGAATGCTTTAGCAATAATCTATGACTAGGTGTGGGTATCACAGGCTGTTTTTCTTTATATTGACATATGCTTGATTTTCAATGGGCACACTGAACTCTGTATTGTATAATTCCCTAATAAATTACGCTGCATGCTATGAGTGAACATGTTCTAATGAAGTCCACTGTTACTTAACATTCAGAATACCGAAACTGAATGAGACATGGAGAAGGTGAGGGAAATGGAAGAGACTGATTCCCTTAATGAATATGTAAATGCACACTGAATATTTTATATTCTCATTGGGGAAACAACTAAGGTAAAAAAAGAATGTTATTTTAAAGGAAGACTTTAAGACCATCAGCTGGGAGACAATTCTGTTAAAAGCTGTAAATTAATTAATGTTTAGAGTATGCTTTCTCTGTGACTTTTTGTTTATGATTGATTTAGTTTAGAGCTCAGCTAAACAACAATTTTGTACAGTAACGCAATCATGATGGCAATAAAATACAAGTTTTTCTCAAGTTATACAACAACAATTTGGTTATTTGGTTTAGAACTATGGTAGCTAGGTATGGGATGTAATTGTTCTGCAGTCACATTATCTGTCCTTGAACTCAACTTCTTAAATCACTGACATGGTGCACATATTATGGGACAACATTGTGCTTTACTGGCTCCATATGCTTTAACAAAGAATGTAAGAGTTTTACTTATATGCAGATACTAAAATGATACAGCTATTTTAGTATTCTTGTTTTTAGAGGTGATATAATGGATTTTGTTGATTTTCTGTAGGAGGAGCAAGCCAATACAAACCTCTCCAGATTCCGTAAAGTTCAGCACGATCTCGAGGAAGCAGAGGAGCGGGCTGACATTGCTGAATCCCAAGTCAACAAACTCAGGGCTAAAAGCAGGGACATTGGTTTCAAGGTAGAAGTTATTACTTTATTTTCCATTTTTTTCTAAAAAAATTAGTCCTTTCAAGGAGTCTTGCAATTTTCATGTTGACATTTATTGTAATATGAGATATGATTTTATGAACCTTATCATAAGTAGAATATCATTTTATCTGTAGACATAGATTTTAATATGGGGTGTTGTTCACATTAGCATATTATAATTTGCCTTGAAAGTTTCACCTAGGCAGACCTTGAAATGTGAGACATGATCATACTCCCTCTCTGTTTCTCAACCAGTGAATTATCGCATTTTAAAAGGAGAAAATTGTTACAATGATTCATGCAAAGAAATCTATTTACTAAAATACAGTTTACTGATGCTACAATATTTGAAAGAAGTGATCATTGACACCTACAAGATGCTGAACCCCAATAATCCACATATCAACAGTTTTATCTCTTCCCCCCTCCAGCATCTCTTTACTTGAATTATCAACTATTGTGTTATAGTAAATCATACAAAAGTAAACCATACAAAAGTAATTAGAAAAAAAATTCATTAAAATTTACTTTTTGAAATGTACTTTCTTTTTTAATGGACAAGTCCCTGCTAAACAAAACTATCTGCTTTCAGCTATGCTCAGAAAGCTTCAGTTAGGTAAAAAGGTTTCTATTTTGTCACATAATGTGCAACTATAGACTAAAGAAATCAAACGCATCTGTAGAGGATATAACATGTTAGCAGCTTCCAGTTTTAGTCTTTTGCAGTTATAGCTTCCTCTTTTGATTTTATATACGGTACCCTTAGGACTGATTCCTTAAGGCATTGTAGGTCGTAAGCATTTATCTGCCATAATTTTCTACCTGTTGTTCTTAGACCTTCTTCATAAGCTTTGTCCAGAAATAGCAGCTCTTCTTAAGGGAAGCCATTTAAATTCAGAGCATGTGATAGCTGCAACTAGTAATGCAAAGAAATAAGCTCACACAAACATTTTTTAAACATCAAATGTTAACGAAGAAAATATCCACACCTAAATGGAACACACTATCTAGTACTTTGGGCCAAAATTCTCTGCAGACACTAGGTAGTATGGTTGCTTCCTAAGCAGTATTTCACAGTTTTGGTTGTACTTATCCCTTGTTTTGAGTGGTTGACAAATAATGAGGTTATTCTTGACTTCCTCTCTGTCTGTCCACCTCAAGGAATGCAGTGGAAATACAGCAGCATACACACAACTGCAATAAATCACTTTTTGGTCCCAAGCAAAGCCAAAAGACTTTTACTTCACTAACTTCCTGATGTGTCCATGTAATGTGTAGTACATAGCTCAAGCAATTCATGCAGAATACAATTTGCAGGGTGGTGGCTGTTATATATGAATCTGATTGGCTGATGATATGGTTATGATTGTTTTCACAAACATCAACACTGTCAGTTCTGTTGCACTGATAATAACTTTGTTCATTTTTTTTTTGCTCAAGTTTCACTTGCTGCCTCTGTGATGCTTCCTTTACCTACTCAGTGTAACTCATTTGTTTTCTCCTGGAGTAACAAATGGACAATAGAGAGCAGGGTCGTCACCCAACCATGGTTAGGAAATTTTTGTTAAGGTCATACCTCCCACTCTGCATGCCCAGCAGTTAACAGTTAGATTCAGAATTCAGTGGGTATCAAGCAGGATAATTTTTGCAAGCAAGTGGTACATCAGGACTGCCCTGCCTCCTTGAGGCCAGCACTCCTATAGGACTCTTGGCTTTCATCCCCACACCCTCCTCGTGAAGAGAAGTGAGACGGTGTAGCCACGTTACTCTTCCCTTCCCCATGCCACCTCCAACAGATGTCCAAGACACTATTCAGACTTATACCACCTGGATTGTAGCCAGGCTTTAAGCATTCTAAGCCAATGGAACTGATATTGGCTTTGTTAAGTTTAAACTTTTTTTAGACTGGAAAGAAGAGAGAAAATGTTAGAAAACTGACAGACACAAAAAAAAAAAAAAAAAAAGACAAGGTACTTGGATCCTATACTACCATGTCTGACACAGAGTATGGCATGCAGGAATAGCTATAAAACTGCTGTTGTTATTCTTTAGACCTTGTTACTGCAGTTTTGTTTTGTTATTGTTGTTAGTATTGCAGCTTGTGCTAATAACCATAGAAGTCTTATTTTTAAATACAATGTATCCTTTTCCTGTACTACAACATAGATATTACCTTTCAGCAAATTAGGGTAGCAGTACATTTATTCTTAATTAATTACTGACAATCCTTTCAATTCAGTGTTATAACATGGTGACAGTAGAAAGAAGGCTTATACTTGCAGTGATTAAACTGAGGGAAGAGTTGTATTGTGCCCATGGTACTATGATGCACAGAATAGTCATTGGTCCATGTTTCCCATTTGTTTAATGATAGCTGAATTAGAACAATCACAGTGATTAAAATACTCTTTTTTATACACTTTTTTTCCAGAAAACACAAGCTGAAGAGTAGAAACTTCCTGCTATGAAGAACAGATGAAGTTCATACAATATGAATTTCTCCTGTAACAGCAGCACTGTTTGTAATGTTGTACATCATCAATAAAGCTTTGCATTTCAGTCAGTATCACAGTGTTTTTCTTGTAAATGACTACAGATATATTTGTAACAAGCTAGACCCTAGACCAATGAAGTCTAATACTGACAGCTAATAACACAGAAATCACAATTTACAAAAGGAGCGCTACTTACATTTATTTTTACTGTCTTACAATTTCTTGTCAGGATACTTGCTGAATTGCCATAGTTTTCAAGTCCATAACAATTTATAATGGTTTATGCAGCTTTGGAGCTAGCTGGTGAGTAGATATCTTAGTCTTACATTACTTTTTAGTGATGCCAACTCTAAGGGAATTCATCTAATATACCAACATCCCTTGTGTCTACAAAATATCAAAAGAAAGTGTGTGTGGTTCTGCAAGTAAAGACATCTGCTGAGAACTGTGTGATGCACGTTTTTATACATTTCACAAAAAATATATTACTACACAATTTGGTATTGTAATCATCATTTTTCATTTTACTGACCCTTGTGAAGTACACTGTGACATTGCACACTTTTATATTTGAAGCCCCATGCAAGCAGATACATGCTTAAAATCATTTAGGTGCCACTTGTCCTATGTCATATTCTCTAAATAAGGAAGTAGGCAGCCTTATGTTTAAAAAGCATTCATGAGGTTGTTTACAACAAAGAAGGAATTCTGTCATATTTTCTAGGCAATTAAAATCCTTGCTACATTAATATAACAACTGATTTCCCACTTTACATATTCCTTTTCATGCCAAAGAAGTTTAATGAAAATGGGTAAAATTTATTTATTGACATTCATTAACATTTGTTTACCAGGAAATTGTGACTGGCTCACAAGAGTCTATTTTCAGGAAAAACCCTGAGAGAAAAGTTCCAATTTACACAGATAAGTTACAAAACATTTTAGAAAGATACATACTTATTTAATTACAGTTTTGTAGACAGAGAGAAAAAATACAAATATTAGAGCAGGAAGAAAACACGATTTACAATTTTAGTTTCAGGCATAATACAGTATTACCTAGAGTTTACAGATATAACTAAAGGGAAGGCAAAGAGGGTAGGAGAGGTTGAGCAAGAAGAAGATAGGGTGTTTTAGAGAATAAACGACCAGTATATCCGCACCATGATTGGAGAACAAATGTTCTCCAGCACGGTGTTAATATACAAATAATGCCCTCTGAAAAACGAGCCTGCCGCTTCACGGCAGCATATCAAGCTGCCAAACAAGCCCGTCGCTTCACGGCAGCATATCAAGCTGCCATGCAGCTCAGACTGAAAAAAACAGACTGCCATTATTTCAGAGCTTTTGCTGTTTAGCAAAGTATAAAATAAAAAAAAAATTAAAATAAAAAAGTTTGTATGTGTTTATGTCTGTGTGTGAGCATGTATGTGGTTATGAGAGAGTATGCATGTATGATATTGAGAGAGATCAATCAAGCTTTTGCTGTTTAGCCAGTGTAAAAAAAAAATTTAAACAGAAAAAAGTGTGTGTGTGTGTGTGTGTGTGTGTGTGTGTGTGTGTGTGTGTGTGTGTGTGTGTGTATGTGTGTATATGAGTGTTTATGTTTCTGTCTATGTGTGTGAGTGACTGTGTATAAAAGCAGAAGATTATGTGTGTGTGTGTGTGTGTGTGTGTGTGTGTGTGTGTGTGTGTGTGTGTGTGTGTGTGTATATGAGTGTTTATGTTTCTGTCTATGTGTGTGAGTGACTGTGTATAAAAGCAGAAGATTGTGTGTGTGTGTGTGTGTGTGTGTGTGTGTGTGTGTGTGTGTGTATGTGTGTATATGAGTGTTTATGTTTCTGTCTATGTGTGTGAGTGACTGTGTATAAAAGCAGAAGATTGTGTGTGTGTGTGTGTGTGTGTGTGTGTGTGTGTGTGTGTGTGTGTGTGTGTGTGTGTATATGAGTGTTTATGTTTCTGTCTATGTGTGTGAGTGACTGTGTATAAAAGCAGAAGATTGTGTGTGTGTGTGTGTGTGTGTGTGTGTGTGTGTGTGTGTGAGAGGAGCTGAGCAAGTGAGATTGACCACTGGCAGCAGCAGCAGTAAAGAGGTTTGCATACCTCTGGACCTTTCAGCTGAAGAAATCTTGATAAAGCCTAAAATAAAGGTGGAACAAAGGGTCAAAAATAGAAACATATTTTAATTACTGCTCTTATAAAATTACGAACTTGCTTAAATAAAAGGATTTGTGTTAGCATGAATTTTCTGAAGGAAATAAAAGTCTGAAACTCAAATGCATGTCATTATTTAGTAAGTTCAATCTCCGAAGACTGGCACTAAACCAAACGTTTTAGGAGTAAAGGACCAAAAAATAAAGTAACTACCTAGATATTTTTCAAAGTGTCATATTTTGGATGTAAAATGCTTTCCCAGTACCATTAACATATACTACAAGTTTGAAATGTTATGCGGAAGAATATTTTACATCAAAAATATACAAAAAAAAAAAATAGTAATAAAAAATAAAGTAAAATACAACAATTTTACAGACAGCCCATTCTAAGTTCAATAATGCCTTCCAGGGTGTGTGTTATTGTGGAAATAACACCCTCCCTGCTGCGTTGGGCCTCAGAACACCCCTGGGCATGCGTTATTTCCACAATAACATACATCCTGTTGGACATTATTGTTTGCATAGCGATGATAAGGAATGATACAGAGGGTAGGCTGTTGCTAGGGTAGCTTTTGGAGAGTTAGTACAAACATATTGGTGTCTATATGCCATGCCTATTGTTTTATGTTTTTTTTTACATTATTTTGCACATGGAGCTCAAATATAATGTTGACATTAATTATTATTCCAAGCAGTTTTATTTGGGATATCACTTCTATCTCTGTACTGCTTAGTGAAAAGATTTTAAAGCTGAATTTATCTTTTTATTGGGGAGGAATAAGAGAAGTTTTTTTTATGGTTAAGCAGTAGTTGGGCACTATGAGGCCAATTTTCATCAGAGGTGAAGGCTTTTTGTGTGATTTGCAGAAGATGTGCCAAATTGTCTGCTGAACATATCAATGTCAAGTCATCCGCATGTTGTATAAATGAGAGGGGTGAAGGTCGTTAATGAAAATGTTAATGAGAAGGGGGCCAAGAACGGAACCTTGTGGTACAGCAGTGGTAACAGGGGGATAAGGGGAGAAGGTATGCTGTCATTCGACTATTTGTTGTCTGTCAGACAGGTAGCTTTTAAACTAATGTAGGATGGGATAGGCCAAGATGGATCAATTGTTGTAGGAGTTTACTATGTGAGTCAGCAATGAAGGCTTTGGAGAGATTTAGAAATAGGGAAGAGATAGATCTGCCAGAGTCCCTTCCTTTGTTTATATTAACCATGAAGGTTAATCGTGCAGTGTTAGTACTATGCACTGAATGGAATCTGTGTTTAGTACTGGTTAGGAGCTGCTCTGTGAGGAGATGGTGAAGAAGCTGCTGATGGACACATTTTTCAAGGATTTTTGAGAGAGAAGACAACATAGCAAAAGGTCAGAAATTTACAATTACTGTTGAGTTTTCTCCCTTACGGATCGGGATGATATAGTATTTTTTTAGACGGATGGTACATATGATGCCTGCATGGACCTGTTGATTAAGATGCTTACTGGATAGGATATGGCTTCTGCAACCATCTTAAGGTATCCTGGTGGAAGGCCATCTGCAGATGAGGGGCATGATTTAAGAATGAGCAAAAGTTGTTTTTTTTATAGTGGATGTTGGTACAGTTTTTTTGGTAAATTGTTTAGTATATATGACCCAAGACTGACTGCTGCTTTTCATTAGTTAGGAGGGTGTTGGAGGAGGCAATATTTGATATGTTGCTGGATTGGGTATGAGAAGGTGTTGTGTTATTAGTGAGGAAAGCTATGCTTTCTATAAAGTAGATATTACATTTTCAAGTAAAATGCAGTTTTGAGAAGGGCGCGGGTCTTTTTTGAGCATGGACTGAGTAAGGAATGCATTGAGGATCACAATTTTTGGGGGTCATTTTTGTGATTAAGTTGTAGATGACTACAATGTTTTTTAATTTGGTTACAAGGTTCTGTATATGGCTGAAAATTTCAGGGATGGGATAGGATAAGCCAGTCATTCTAAGCATTGTCTCTAGTATGCATTATGGTTATGCCTATGGTAGAGAGCCAGGATGAGTGGGGTAAGCATTGTCTCTAGTATGCATTATGGTTATGCCTATGTAGAGAGCCAGGAGGAGTGGGGTAAGCATTGTCTCTGGTATGCATTATGGTTATGCCTATGGTAGAGAGCCAGGAGGAGTGGGGTAAGCATTGTCTCTAGTATGCATTATGGTTATACCTATGGTAGAGAGCCAGGATGAGTGGGGTAAGCATTGTCTCTAGTATGCATTATGGTTATGCCCCTATGGTAGAGAGCCAGGATGAGTGGGGTAAGCATTGTCTCTAGTATGCATTATGGTTATGCCCCTATGGTAGAGAGCCAGGAGGAGTGGGGTAAGGATTGTCTCTAGTATGCATTATGGTTATGCCCCTATGGTAGAGAGCCAGGAGGAGTGGGGTAAGCATTGTCTCTAGTATGCATTATGGTTATGCCTATGGTAGAGAGCCAGGATGAGTGGGGTAAGCATTGTCTCTAGTATGCATTATGGTTATGCCTATGGTAGAGAGCCATGAGGAGTGGGATAAGCATTGTCTCTAGTATGCATTATGGTTATGCCTACGGTAGAGAGCCAGGAGGAGTGGTGTAAGCATTGTCTTTAGTATGCATTATGGTTATGCCTATGTAGAGAGCTAGGAGGAGTGGTGTAAGCATTGTCTCTAGTATGCATTATGGTTATGCCTATGGTAGAGAGCCATGAGGAGTGGGATAAGCATTGTCTCTAGTATGCATTATGGTTATGCCTATGGTAGAGAGCCAGGAGGAGTGGGGTAAGCATTGTCTCTAGTATGCATTATGGTTATGCCTATGGTAGAGAGCCAGGAGGAGTGGGGTAAGCATTGTCTCTAGTATGCATTATGGTTATGCCTATGGTAGAGAGCCAGGAGGAGTGGGGTAAGCATTGTCTCTAGTATGCATTATGGTTATGCCTATGGTAGAGAGCCAGGAGGAGTGGGGTAAGCATTGTATCTAGTATGCATTATGGTTATGCCTATGGTAGAGAGCCAGGAGGAGTGGGGTACTTTTACTATTTTTTACCACAGAAGGGCAAGGCTATTTATGTTTTAAAGAATAAAGTCGCACAACTTATACCTCATGGTTAAATCTGCTCACAATCTAAAATAGGCCACAGCATGTTTCATCTTATTCCAAGCTATTTGTCAGAGGCATGGGACACTGGCATTCATTTACAGCAGCAGGCTATAGAGAATGAACTTGAAATAAAAATGTGCATCCTCGCAGAAAGTAAAGGCATCCTTCACAGTTCTAAACAGACATGGGAAGTGTCCATTATAAGAACAGATATGGTAATTGGTCGTAATATAAAAACTGTTTACATGAGAGGTACTCAGTACTGACATCTTCAGGTTTGCTTTTTACAAGCCGTAGCAGAGGCATTTGTAATATGTTATGCAGGGTCTTTCAAAGGTTTTGTATGCATTATGCAGGGTCTATACTGAATGTTCGAACAGTCAAAATTTCGAGTCTGATATGGTCGACACTATATGATCGGATTTTTGAATGTTCTAATGTTGTAACAGAGATCTCTGTACAGCACAGAATGTGAAGATTTCCCTTTTCTGCACTGTAGTGCGATCTCGAAGTTGGTATATTTAAAGATCGGAGGGTGTGGAGGGTGCAGACGGGCTTGCTGCCCTGCTTAGAGCGTTCAGGTAGGTGTTTTGTGTAGTTTATTTTCTTTATTAGATATTCAAACATTTGAAAGTTTGATCATATGGTGTCAATCATATAACAGTTGAACTTTCAAACATTCGATTATCTAATGTAGAACCGTTATGCATCTGTTGCAATGACTGTATAACTGTATTTTTGTATATCCTGCCTCTAAACCACAATACTCTGGAGAAAGTGTGAGGCATGCTTTACTATTTAAAGTGCTTACTCTTTCTCTGATCTTCAGTAACCTACACTAATTTAGTAATGGCATGCAGGGACAAAGCTACCCACAAACATGTGCAGGGAGCTTGTCACCCTGGAAAAAATTGTTTTTTAATTAAAGATAATGAGCGTGTGCACAAAATTCTGTTTTTGTTTGACAACTGATGTTTGCAAAATCCGTGTACTTGAGGAAATAGTTTTGTACTATAAAAATCAAATAGGTATATTTCAAGAGGCTGGGATCCAAGGGCTCAAAAGAAGTGAAATTTCCTAAACAGAATCCAGGAAAACATAATTAATTTTATCACGCCTATTAAACAAAATATTAGCATGCGAATACATCCCTGAGCTATAGTGGCAAGCTGTAGTGGTTTCAGCTCACAAAGAGTGGGTCACAATATGACCTCAACAGTTTTAAATGCAACAGTCTGACCAGTGTTCTATGTAGAATACTGGAAACAGAGTCATAACAGAACATAAATAAAATGAAGCAGGAAACCTGCTTCTATTAGACATGGAACTGTATGGCTCTGCCAATGGATGGTCTTTTTTTTAATACTGTAGCACCCTTTGAATGACTCAGGACTTAAAGAATGGTTGATCGTGAAAGCCGATTGCACTGCTCTTCCTGAAGCATATTTCACCTAAGAGAACACTTGGGAAATTAAAAGTTCTCAGTGTCAATTCCTATCCAAATTAATAGTGAGAAAAACTGTATCTGTCCCATATCACAAAGACTTAAAGTACCGGATACACTTTCCAAATACAGGAAGATACAAAGATGTATGCCTATGGTTCTGTATTGGGTTAATTTTAATTTAATATATTTGCTTCATCTGTATCACTGTCTAGATGAGTCTGGATGAGTGACTACATTTGCAGATGACTCTAAAACAAGGTTGATGGCAACTACTATGAAAGATCTGAAGTCATTACAAGATTACTTGTTTGAACTATATGGGTGGTCAGTATTAAATAATATTGCATTCAATAATATAAAGTGTGCATTTACAGACTATGAGCAGAATAATACAAACTTCCTTACTCTACTATTACTGATATGTTGGCTTCAGCTGAAGTTGTTAAAGATCTTGGCATCCTTGTGGATGGGTTATTAATGTCTGAACCCTAAGTTAATGTAGTAACAAGGGAGTGTCATCTGCTGATGCTTTTCATACAGTCTTATTCAGGCATGTGGGCATTATGCTATCTTTATTGAGATTACAGAATGAATGGCATATATGGTATGAACTGTCATTCTATCTATAGAGTGTGAAAGAGACCAAAAGATTAGAAAGGGTCCAGGGAGTATTTTACTAAAAGAATGGTGGCCTGAGAAGAGTTAGTTGCACAGAAAGATTTGTGCAGCTGAACTTAATACCATGAGATGAAGACTTTTCCAATGATGTTGATGAAGACATGCTCTTTTAAAGAGTTGATTGTGATACATTAGCTGTAACTTTAAGAAATACTGAAATACCTCATATAACAGAAAAACATCAATTAATAGAAATCTAAAAAAAGATACTGTTAATACAATACATTCTAATTATTAAGTAACACGGCACAACAAAGCAGAGTGAGGGTTATCTATCTGTCCTGATGAGGGAACCAATGGAGACACACAGGGCTTTGTACAAACATCACTGCTTTTCAGATTTTTTTTTCTTAGATACAAAATGGTAAATGCCCTCTGGATAATATGATATGCTGATGATTGCACACTGGGTACCACAGCTACTTTAATAAAGGATGCAAACTTTCTCCAAGATACTCTGCAAAAAATATGTATATCTAGTACACTAGTGATAACCTCACAGTTAATGTCAATAAATGCAGACAAATCATTAAAAAAAACCGTAAAAGATAGGCTACAATTTCAGTTTTGACCAGTATTTGTGTACTATTGTATAACCTATATAATTCTAGATGGTATGTCTAGCCCCTCCAGAGAGATAACTGCACTGCCTTACAGATATGACTCACTACGAAATGCATCGAGCTTTGTAGCCTTTAAACACTCTGCCTTAAACGATGTGAAACTATACAGTTCTTTACTTGAAAAATCATAGGACTGGAAAATCTAAACTCAATAAGAAAGTCTTCAGGAATTGTCCTTATATATGGCTTCTGATAGGTTGAGCAGATTTGACCTCAGAAATGGCTGTGCTACTGGGCTGCTGGACTGCAGCCCCTCCATCTTTTTGATGCATAATATTTATTTCAGTATATTAAATGATTTATTAAATATATTACATATAGGTTTCAGCAGCTTCCTCTAGCTGCTGAGAAACTTGGGTATGTGTGCCTCTGCTAAAAGAAATGTACATGGTGAATGACAAATGCTCAGCTGTTTAGTATGAAGACCCTTCTGTAGATATTTGATGTTTATTACTTACTTTATACTATCCCAACATAATTATATCAGTTACAATTACCTTGTTATTAGACACAGTTGGGCTACTAGGAATAGCAGGTGGAAAAAAAAAAAAAAAAAATATATAAATATATATATATATATATATATATATATATATATATATATTTTTTTTTTTTCCTGGCGGGCTGGCAAGCATGGCAGTCATTAGAATGTTCCCCCACTCAATTTGTGATCATACATGATTTTAAATGCAGACATTAATTTTTAATTAGCATTATTTTCTGATTACAACTGTGGCATTCAGCTATGATTTTTAACAAAAAGCAACATTAACAAAATACCACTGCTGGTAATGAAGGCTGCTTTGAAAAGGTTTTGCACTTCAGCTATGTTGTGGAAGCAGATGTAAATATTTATTGTTTATTTATTTATTTATTTATTTATTGACGTTTGTTTACCAGGAAAATCAGACTGGACACAGGTGCCCTTTTCAGTGGAGGCCCCGGAAGAAAAGCTCCAAAGTATCATTTTTAATGCAATCAATATTTTCAATAGCAAATTCTATAATGTAGTTTCAATTAATACATAACATAGAAAACAGTATAATAAAATTTGTATTGATATTCACAAACATTAAATTTACAAGCCCTGTACTGAGACTTTACAGATAGAAGATTGTAGTATAAGACACGTAGGAGTAATTTAAGAAATACAATAGAGAGAGGTATTAGAGGAGATAAGCAAGTGTGAGTATTAACAGAGAAGTAGTGATGGAATAGTAATTTGGTTGTGATAATTAGAAGTAGGTATAGTAGTTTAAGAAGTACAATAAAGTGAGGTATTACAAGTGGATAAGCAGGTTAAGTGATTTAGTACTTTAAATGGAGGTATAAGAAAGGTGATGAACAGTGTTACAGAACTATGTCCCTGATGATGAGCAGGGACAAACCCAGGAGATAGAGAGAATGTCTTTTCGTAATGGCTTGAAAGATGAAGGTGTGTGAGAGACCTTATTGATAAAGGAATTTTATTCCACGTTCAAGCTACACTATTGGGATAGAGACTGATTCTAGCAGCCATTAGTGGTTTATAGATGGCAAGTAGTTGTTTATTATTTGACTGAAGGGGACAATTTGGAAGATAATATTGGAGTAGGCATCTAATTGCTGGACAGGCTGATGGAGTATGAAAGATTTTATGGGTTAAAGGGAGAAAGGTATAACGCAGTTGTTGAGGAAGCTCGAGACAGTTAAGTGTTTTTAGTGCTAAACAATGGTGGATCTGGTAAGGTCTATTGCAAGTTAATCTGGCAACTTTGTTCTAGCACTGTTCAAGTTTAAAACTAAATGAGGCTTGTAGGTTTGTCATGATAAGTCCTTCATACAGGAGACAGGGGAAGAGGTTAGTGGTAGCTACATTTACCTTGGCAGAGTCTGTAAGGTATTTCTTTACTGTATGAAGAGGGTCTAGTTTTTGATGTGTTTTCTAGATGCTGTTGTGGATATGTAAATCGAATTTAAGATCATTATCGATTGTCATACTAAACAGTTTTGTAACTTCAATCATTGTATTATTTATGGAAGAAATGTTAAAGTTATTTTTTTCCATTTTTTTCATGGAAATTGGATTTTGGAAAAAAAACAGAAGTAATTTTTTTTTTTTGAGATTTAGTAGCAGGTGATTATCCTGTAGCCAACTTTCAACAGAGTTAAAGGCTTATTTAATCATTCTCATAGGATCATAGGTGTTTACTAGGCTAACAACCACAAGGGCCTTTTTAAGCCTAGTCATGCATCCCAAATCTCTGACAAGTTCTGATACCCTTGATAAGTGTAATCAGGGGTTTGGGAGATGAACCATTTTCAGGTTACCTGTGTCCATTAGAGACATAGGTGCCAAACCAGGGATGCATTCTGGTTTCCCATCTAGTTGTCCAAGTTGCACTTCATTTGGGTTAGGGAGGAACTCTGCTTCACATGGATGGGGAGCCTATTCTATAGATGCAGTAGACTGTCAAGAGACAGGTTAGTTTTACCCTACTGATGATGTGCTGTTGTGATAGTAATCCAGCTCAGTATGAGAGGAACTGCAGGCTCAGACATTTGGTGTATGTGCTTGGCTGAGGAGCCAATGGTGTGAAGCTACCATCCGTTGGATTATGACTGAATGCCTCTAAGTCAGAATCCTGCCTAAACATAATGATACCACAGTGCCGTGGATCTCTGGCTGGCCAGAGATAGCTGTATGCAAGGTCGGTGAGGAGCACCACTTGTCACTGGGTTGGAGCACGGATGGAAGGGGGCTTCCTCTCTTCAGCAGTGTGCTGTACATTTATGGGGAACCGGGTGCTAAATCATTCGTACATGACCTAATTTCTCTCTGAAGATGTATTAGGTTGTCAGAAATACATATTAGGGTAAAATCATCAGCATATTGTATGAGGGAAGCTTGCTGAGAGGATTTATGTAAATTGTTAGTGAATACATTAAAGACTAGAGGGCCAAAAATAGAGCCCTGTGGCACACCAGTATTGATGGGAAGGAAGGAAGGGAGAAAAAGTGGAAAGCCATTTAACAGACTGGCATCTATCGGTTTATTTGCTGTTAAACCACATGAGTGTGGGCTCTGATAGCCCGAGGGAAGACAGTTGGTAGACAACTTCTTGGTGAGGCACTAGTTCAAAAGCTTTATTGAGATCAAGGAATACAGTCAAAATGAGTTTGCCTTTGTCTCTAGCTTTGTTAGTAGCATCTGTGAAAGTTAATAAGGCCATGATAGTGCTATGGGTGAGTCTAAAACCATGCTGTATGGAACTCATAAGCTTTTCCTGAAGAATATGTTGAAGTTGCTTGTTAATGCACTTCTCCATAATTTTTGACAAAGAGGATAATATGGCAATAAGCCTGAAATTGTCCATATCAGATGAAGTTGCTCCTTTATGAAGTGGGAATGATGTTTTTTTTTTTTCATAGAGAAGAAACATGAGATTCCTTGATAATCTGTTAATTACAAAAGACACAGGATAGCCTATGGATCTGACAGCCAGTTTGAGGTATTCTGCTGGGATTATCTTCTGAAGGAGAACAAGGTTCCAGTTTGAAAAGCAACAATTCGATGTAGGAAGTTGGAATGGGTTTTATGGTGAAATAGGGGGTGTTTGCTGTCTGAGAAGAGGGCATGCCAGGATTGTTGGGAGGAAAATCTTTACTAAGGGCTTTAATACTTTCTATAAAATGCATGTTAAATTGAGCAGCTTTTATCTGGGGCAGGATTAGGTGTGGCGGATGTTCCAGGGTGGTGTTTATTACTGAAGCAGATTTTCTTGTCTGTGATAATTGGTCTTTTAGTATGGTTACATTATACTTTAACGTGCTGTAGATTATGAGGAGATCTATATTTTAACCACTCTTTCCAAGACCTGTCTTGTTCATACACGAGGTGCCTGCTTTGAGTGGATCACCAAGGAGTATTTTTATTCTTTATCATTTATTTTGTTCTAATTGAAGCCAAACTATTGAGAGTTTTCAGGAAAAGAGAGTTAAATAAATTTCTGTACAGAGTAGTCGAGTGGAATATTTTTCAGGACAGACTAATTAAAGGAGCTTCGGATTCTGCTAAATTTATCAGGGTTAAAATGAGTGAGATATTGGGAAGTTATAAGTAAGTGTTGCTTGACATGAAGGGCACTGAGTTTGTTTGCATATACACGAAGGTGATCACTGAGGGAATAAGAGAGGCCACCACTGGAGACGTACTTGTAACTGGACACCAACATCCAGTTGAGAACTGAGCCATTGTTTTGGGATAGTTATAACATGTGAGAGAGGAAATCAGCTGAGTAAATCCAAATAGGTTTACGCTAGTTGATGGATATTTTGGGAAGATAATCTGCCAGTCGAAATTAACGTCACCTAGGATTATCTTTTCATTAGAATCTGTATGCGAGAGCCAGTTTAGGATGTCTTCTAGGGTTGTAGCATTATTACCTGAGGAAATATAGAGTACTACAGTACATAGTTGCTTATGATTACTTTGTTTAGATGGGAGATGAGGAGTTCAACATTATGGAATTTGGGAATAAGTTTATTGCAGGATAGGATTTCAAGATAGTCAGGGTATAGTAAAGCTATTCTTCCACCTTTTTTAGGTCTAGCATCCTGATGATATTATAACCAGGGCATGATATTTCAGAGTCAAGTACATGGGGTTTTAGCCATATTTAAGTTATGGCAAGAACATCTACTGTATCCAAGCATGGAGTTCTGAAATTCTATTATAGATACTATGAGCAGTTAAGGAAATACATTTAAGTTTTTGAGTGAGTATGAGATAGGTGGATTGGGTTTTGATGCTTTAGTGATAGTGGTGTGGTCCATGTTTTGGAAGCAGGTGGGTGGGCTGAGTGGGAGGAGGTTGACTTTGGATGAGTTTTGGAGGCTGCTGGGGAGTCAGGATGGGAGGAGGGGCCGGGGTTTGGATGAATATCCAAATAGATAGTTAAGAGAGAGAAAATGGTTTGGTAGTTTTATTTTGGTGTGGTAGGTGTGAGGTTTTAGTAATTTGAATTTGAAGTAAAGATTAGGTGAGTCTTTGCATATTCTGTAAGCTGCTATTAATGAAATGAGGTGGTTTGAATGGTTAGAGGTGGAGCTCATAGTGGGAGAGACGTGTATAATATTTAGTGGTGTATGGCAAGCTGTAAAGTGATAAAACAGAAAGAATAAGGATGCAGCAATATTTAAGAGAAGCATGGTATGTAGCTTTGTAGAATGATATGCAAGAGAAAGAGCAGCTAGAACACTGGGGCATGAATATAGCAGGGGATAGGAGTAGATAGCTGAGTGAGGTGGATGGTCTAAGTTGTGATCACTGTGAATAGTTAGCAAATTTAAGAAAGAAAATAAAGTTAAAGCGCTTAAAATCAGACTGATGGTTTAGGAATTATGTGTGCATTCTTGTGCTCAGGTTATGCCTATATTTATGTGTATGCCTTTAAGAGGGGTGGGAAGTAAGTGGACTTCTTTGTGGACAGCAAATCCTATAAATGTAATGCCATGAGGGGTGGATGGGGAATTGGAGGTGGGAAGTGACTGTAGCAGGAAAGAGCTCCAACTGCAGCAGGAGGAGTCTTTACCTGTTATGTTGTCAGTGGAACAATTTTATGTAATATTAACGCTAGTCGAACATGCATTGGAAGCACAATGGAAAAGTTACTCCAGACAGCAGTTACAGTAGAGCTGTTTAGAAGGAGCAAAACACTATCAATCTACAAGTCAGTTTTCCTCGGACAGTTACAGTTTCACAGCAAACAAACTGAGTGCAGGAAAGCAGAGAGGAATGGAACAAGCTAAATTTGACTGAGACAGCAGCAACATCAGCATCTGCAAGGATATAAAAAACAATTACCTGAAGAAGAAAAAGGCCAGCCAGTAATATAATAAATACGGTTTAAGGCTGTAAACATGGGTTATGTGGTAGGATACTGCAATCTCACTACATTTATAAAACAACAGACAATAACAAGTAGGCCAGCAATCCATTATAAGCCTTAAGTGAATAATGCAGTGGCCCTAAACAGTATCACAGTGGTGCATTCTGAGTTCCCTGCTGAAATTTACCTGTGCGACTTAGCCAATAACTCAGGATGTGTAAGCTGTAGCCAAGCTTTTTTATTTTTGTAAAAGGGGACAGAGGGAGGAGAGATAGACAGAGAAAAGCCCCTTTATGTCATCATTTCATTGGGATACTCCTGAAAGCAGGTCATACCTGTGTAAATCTACCTCTTTCCCCACCCCCTTTATAACACTGAAATATTGTACCACTGATGCACTTGGTCCAGTTTAATTAAAGTTCCCTAATCAACTAATCCTATGCACATCAGGATGACCTACACAAAATGCAGTAAATTATGTCATCATGTTCCTGAAATGCTTATATGACTGGATGAATCACAGTTAGAATGTTCTAATTAAATTCTGCTTATAAGCTTCATATTGTAAAGGATTTATGTATAATTAATTCTAAAGCCTCAGTAATGCTGTAGTGAGTGGACAGTATACTAAATGATACCATAGAATTTATAGAGCAATCAGCTTAGTTTGGGGAGAGACACATCTTGTCTATCATAATTTCCGAATTGGGTATATGGGAGTAATGATAGGTAAAATGTCATCTGGCTTTGATGGTTCATCCCAGTACCATATGCTGAAATTATGATTCTTGCTGTTTTGACACTACTGGAGGTCAGTGATGTTTGATAACTTCAAAGAAAGGTGTGGCCACTGTGGCTATGGGGGGGGGGGGGGGGGATTGCTGACATTCTATGCCGCTTCTAAGTGTTATTGTTGGAAACAAGCTAACATGTATTACTACATGCAGTACAATTGTTGGTTATTATAGTCATTCATATTATTGCAAGTTTTGGAAACAAGCTCAAAAGTATGCTCCACTAACCCATAATGTTTTCCTTTGGTCATTCAGAACTTTTCTTGTCCCACTAGCACTGTGGTCACTGGAAGCTGAAGGGTGGACCAGATATCTTCCTTCATGTGTTACTGTTCGAACATGCTAAAATAAGTTACTGTGGACATTTATGTCCAGTATTTTGTCACAGAAATATGTTGTTCGCAGTGCACCTATTGTAATGGGTCAAGCAATCTGATGTCTTAGTCTGTTATGTCTGGATGCAGCTACATAAACTGTGCATTTGTGAATGATCATTTACCTAACAATGTTGTTAAATGTTGATCTCATTATGATGTAATTCTACCACATACAAGTTACCACTACCTGCACCATAGCTCCCAGGAACTCTCAGCTTCCTTTGACGCAACCAGCTGCCCTTGGACCTCTACCTAGTCTTTATAACAATGTCTGATCTGGTTCTGCTTGGTGGTCTAAGCCTGAAAATAGTTCTGGGAGAAGTACACTAGACTGGAGATGCTAATATTAAAAATAATTATCAATAATAAAATGTCAGTACATTGCACAATTTTATCCATGGTTATTATTCACACAATAATAACTTTTTGCATCACTTTTGCATCATTTTCAAAGAATTGTATTTATCCTACCAGTGTTTCAAATTAGGAATGTAATTTCCAATAAAAAGGCTGATCCTTGTAAAACCACTGATAATTATTATAGCTGATATGTTTTCCCCAAGCTACAAACACATGCTATTTACCTTTCAGTCAGTTTTGTATCCAGCATAACATTTCACCCTAACCCTCTATTTCTGTACCCAGCCAGTATGTAGAAATGAGTAAAGACAAATCACATCAACAAAAGCCCTGTATCTTATTCACAAGCAACCAAGTTACAATAATCAAGTTTGTTTGACAAGAGGCAAGATAATATCTTGAAGAAATGCTCCGTGACTGTAATCTAAAAGCCCAAATATTTCCTTCATGTTCATTCCATTGCATTTGCTTGACAGCAGAAAGGGACAGTAAGCCACTTTTGTTTTCATAAGTTTAGTTAGCATGCTATCTCCCCTTCATCCATTCTTTCCTCATCATCCTTTCTCCAGCACCACTGAATACTTTCCTGGATTCCCCTCCACTACATCTTCTTAGTGAAGAGTTATTTTCACAGCTCCCAGGAGAAATTAGTCCCTACAACAAACTGACTTTGCTCTCTCCTGCTCTCAACCATTCCTTTTTGGAATAACTCTTCACATCTCTCTGACATGATCAACTGTAGCCATCTCATGTGTCACCCTCTGCCTACTAATCTAAGCTGAGAAGAGATCTGCCTTCTCAAGTCTCTGTTCATATAATTTTCCCCTTCACCCCACACACTTGTCTCTATCCTTCTATGTCTTACAAAACAGCACACATTACCCAAGTTGTAGCCTCACCAAGGCTGATGGAGTGGGATAATTACCTAATTGTTTCTAGTGTCTTAATGTTCTGCATACCACTGCTACTGCTCACTCACTGTGCTCCTGGTGGTCCTGTCTAGATGTGATCAATACCCCCAAAAACCTTTCCTGCTCTGTTGTCAAATGCTCCACTCTTCAAGGTTTATACCAAGGATGTTGAGGCATAAGTGCAGTATTTTGCATTGTTCTACACTGGATTTCAACCACTAGCTTTCTGCTCACTTGGTCACCCTGTCCAAATCCTTCTTTAGACTCTTTCCCACTGCTGCTGTTAGCAAAAAGGTTGATCCATCTTTTCTGCCTATATATATATCTGAAAAAATACACTGATGAGCACTTGACCCACAACTGAACTTCACCATCCAGTTATCAGACTGCTTAAGTTCTTTATCAGGGTATCTCCCAGCACTTACACAGATTCCTGAGGAATCACAGACACATCTCATCTGATGATGGTTTAGTCTTTCTTAGGGTAACCAGTTGTAACTTCATCCTCTTCATCTCTAACCTAGTGTCTTTCTGCTGCTTTCCACAGTCCACCCTACCTCCTCACCAGAAAAGTGTCTGCCATCTCTTTCATTTGTAAAGTGTAGGAACAAAATAGTAAATGAATGCATGTGCTTGTTTCCTGTCTTCTGTAATCTACCTCTATCCATACTGTGCTGGTTCAGATATGTTTCTGTGACATACTACACAAAGCATTTCTCATTCTAAACCTCTTCTGCCAGCCCCCTTTATACCCACCATGCTTCTGATGCTCTTTCACTTGCCTTCTTGCAGTGCATCTCCTCTTCTACCTGTTCCCTTCCTTTCAACCACTTGCATGTCTTAGTTTTATCTTTATTGCTAGCTTCACATTCTTATGTAGTCACACTGATCTTCCTTTGCCACTTTTTGTCTCTTTCTAAAACCGTTGTCTGTATACTTGAGTACTTTACCCCTGATCCTAATTGTGAAACAGTAGGGAGTATATTAACGTTGGCCTCTAATGACACTCTGGACGGAAGCAGTGTTGTACCATACTATGACTAGGAGGCTATAGTGCTGCTGAAATTTTCCAAAGTTCAGAATTGCAAGACCCTTGCAAAACACTTTGTTACAAGAAGGAGTATAATGCTGTTAGCAGCTGCCAAGTTCACAACTGCTGCAATCTTGTAGTACCTTTCTGCACAACAGAAACTTAAATTGCATTATCATTTTTCAAAGTTCATGATTACTTCTGCCTTCAACTTTAATTTGAAAGGGAAAGACCAAGGTGCTCACCAATGGAGAGCAATGCATTTTGTGGTGGACATAGGCGCTAACTGTTTTTTTCTGAAAACACATCATGGGATGAAGTAGGGTCATGGAGGTGCCAAACAGATCACAGAATACAGGGATGTAGATAACAATCTCATAAATGATATGGTTTTGTCAGAGGTAGTTGTGTCTATTTAGTTCAGTAAACTTCTCTGAGAAAGTCACTGACACTATGGATAGTAGCCATGCAGCATACTTGAATCTGACAAAGGCCTTTGATACTATTTCCCATTTTTGGAATTGTAATTAATTTTAAAGGCCTAAATGTAGACCCTTAGATTTCTTTTCTTTTCTTTTTTTTTTTTTTTTTTGTTTTGAGAAGATGGAGAGCAAACTAGCTGACAGAATCCATGTAGTTAAAATAGCAGGTGCAACTGCAGAAAGAAAAAAGTTGACTAGTATGATTCCTCAGGGTTCAGTAGTGGGGCACATTCTGTAAACCATCTACTTCTTCTGTCTCCAAACCACTACCAGACATATGAGTCACTAAATTTACCAATCACTGAAAGTTGGGTTTTGCTGTTCACTCAGGATCTGACACCATGTTACTACAGCAAGGGCTAAACCATACTAATCAATGCTGTGTTGGAAACAGGTTTAAATGAAATTCAGGAAGTGTAGCATTGCCATCTTGGTAAACCTATCTCAGCAGTAGCTGCCAGTATAGACAGCACCCCATTATAGACTGATATGGTCATCAAAGATTTAGACACCTTCTCAGACATCTCCCTCTCCACTGACAGCTATGTATCAACAGTAGTCAGAAACTCCTTCCATCTAGCCCAATTAATAACAAAAGGTATCTCATTCAGATCAAAAGAATTCACCATTGCTCTACACTCTGCCCTGATCAGATCAGTTGTAGAATATAATGACCTTTTTAGCATGTATCTATCCAGAGACATCACACAGCTGGAAAGACCCCAAAGGTTCCTCACTAAAAAATATCATTGGGCTCAAGTTCCTCAGTTACCACAATGGCTGGGCACTTGACCTTTGTATTCTGTGTCTTAGATACTCCTGTGTAGTGAATTATTTCTAGCAAACATGTTTTCATAAACCACAAAAAAAAAAAAAAAAAAAAAAATGGCACCGCAAACTGTCAAACTAAGGAGAGGAATATCCATGAACAAATAAACAAGAAGTGCTGGAGTGACAGATTTATGATTCAGTGCTTCCCTCATGTCTGGACTAATTTTCTATTAAATATAAAGCAGAGTGCTCCCCTCTCTTCTTTTAAGGAAAATCTTGAAGATCAAATGGGTACCTATGGCACCCTTACTCCCTGCCCCAAAACTTTACCCCTTAACAGTAAGGCCAGCCTATAAAATATATGTACAATACTACATATACAGTAATGTAGCATAGTGGTCCCCATTGTGTACAAAACTGTACATTTTTTACAGGAATCATAGGAATTTCAAGGTTATTAAGTCTTGTGACCATTACGCATTGCCAGGTCTCACCCGAGACTGTACCGCCTCTCTCAATGAGGGCTTGTTAAGCCCGAGCTGAATTTACAAATACCCAGATCCTTTTAAAGGAGATAATGAATCACACTACTTTATCTGCAGGGGAGTCTATTCCAGAGGTGAAGGAGATGCTCAGTAATGAATCTCTCTCTCTCTCTCTCTCTCTCTCACTCTCTGTCTTGTTTTATTTATCTGCTGAAGCAAGTTGAAATCCTTTATTCTGGCATCTGTGGGACTGCTTGATTTGTGAAAGTAGAAAATATCCTGGACTACTGGGTCCCTGATTGCTCAGATGGCAAGGCACAGGTCTCCACTGGCAAACTTACATGTCACAGAAAAGAAGAACAGTGCTTCTAGTCTTTTCTGGTAGCTTAGGGATTTTAAACCCATCATCACCTTTGTTATGAGCATCTGGGGTTTTCCGGTTGTTTGATATGTTGAGTGAGGCACATCCCAAAGGTGGCATTCGATTCTATAATTGGCTTGATGAGTGCAGAATACAAGGGGACAATAACACCTTTAGATCTGACAATCAACTATGCGAAGTAGAAGGATTTCCTAACAACCACTGCTACATGAGATCAAAGGAGAGGAAATTAACAATTCAGGTTCCCAGGTCTCTAACTACATCTTTGTTTTGAAGTGGGGTATTGTAAATGCTATATATTGGGAGGATGGTTTGTCTGCAAAGCTTGTTGTGTTCCATATAACCTTTAGAAGCAACATCAGTGTATTTAAGAGAAAATGAAAGAAAACGAAAGAGGCACAGAAGACAGTAAAGAAGGAATGAATTTTCAGAGGAGTTTGGAAGTGTTCATGAGAGCAGACCAGACTATCAGCTCTAGAACTGACCAATCAGAAGGATTAGATAACCATGTCCTGGAGATCTTTATGTCTGACATGGCTGTAAATACATTTTCATTTCTAGTTTTTATTCTGCACTAAAGGTACTATACAATTCTTGTTAAATGACACCACTATGACCTTTATTTGTGCCATGGAAAACCTTAGAGTGAGTGGGCTGTAATTTCTGTTTTTATCATGCACTGACTTTAAAGATGCTTACATTCTACAAAAACTGTCAAAATCTTTTATTTTCATTGCGCTAGGTCAACCTAGAATGTTGTTTTATGTCAATAAAGCTATTTGTGAAAACCTAAACGTGTCAGCTGATTTACATTCCAATATCTATCTATCTCTTTATAAGAATGCTATACATATAGATATGGACAGAATACTCACGTCTATAGGCAATGGTTTTAAAAAGGAGACAGGTCAATGTAGCTGCATAACAATGTACAGCTATTAATTAAAATAAAATTGTGGAGGCTGTGCATTGCAAGGAGGCAATTAGAAAAGCAGCTAAAACATGAGCCAAAAGGGTAATCCACCCTTCAGATGAGACATTAAACTGAGGTCCCACATGCCTGAATTGGTGGTAGCTTAGGTGGATATAAAAGATCCCACTGCACTTACTAAAAAGTGTAAATGTTCCAGGGTGCCCTGACCAAATTTTCCCTAGTCACGCTCGACATTAAAATTCATCCCAGGTGAGGGTTACCAGGAGCGGCACACAGCAAAACATAATAGCTATAATGAACAGCAAACAGCCCATGACATTCATCCTAGGTGAGAGTTACCACAATTGACACACACAGCACTACACAACATTCACCCACAGATCAGGGTTATAATGAAGACACACAGAGCATTATGACATTCACCCCAGATGAGGGTTATTGTGACTGACACACAACACATGACATTTACCCCAGATGATAGCTGTTCTGAGAGAAACACAGGTTGCACAACATTCATTGCAAGCAGCAGGTTATTGTGAATGATATGGAGCACCACATTACAGCATTTCCAATGATTCACCATGAGTGATAACGTAGCCCCAAAAGACTCTCCTATAGGTGATGGCTACCATGCCTATCACAAAAAGGTGCTATTTGCCACTAAGGAGGTTTAACATAATTGACACACAACACCACATCATATCACATTCAGTGACCATTGAAAGCTACCATGATAGCAATACATGACATTCACCCTTGGGAATGGTTATTATAATTGATGCAAACCACAACATGAAATTCACCTTCAGGTAAGGGTCATCATGAATGATACACATGACTTTCAAGTAGGGAAAGACTTACCATGACTGAGAGACAATACCATGCAACAGTCATCTAGCAATGAAGGTTACCATAAGAGAAACACAGCACTGCATGACATTTGATCTATGGCAAGGGTTATTATGAGTGACACTCATAATCACTTCTCATTCACCAAAGGTAAGCATTATTGTGAGTGTACATAGTACCACCTCACATTCTTTCCAGGTGAGGGCTATTGTGAGTGACACACAAGATGATATGATATTCACCCCAAGTAAAGGTTATTAAGAGTGCCCAACAGCACCATATGATATTCAACACCAACTGAGGGCTATGAAGAGTTGCACAAAGAGTGATACATACAGCATGTGACATTCACCCTCATTATGAGCAACACACATGACATGACATTTAATTCTAGGTGGGGATAACCATAAGTGACACCCAGCACCATATAACATTTACCCCAGGTAAGGGATATTGCTGACAGAAAGAGCCACATTATATCCAGATAAAGACAAGAGTTATCTTGAGGGACATACAGCAACACAGGACATTCAGCCCAAGGTGAGGGACACACAGCATCATGATATTAATCACTGGGTGGAAATTGCCATGATTTAAACACTGTATCAAATGAAATTCATCCCAAGGTGAGGGCTGCCATGAATGACCTGCAGCAGCTGGTTTGGGTTACCATGAGCAATACACAGAACCAAATGACATTCCTCCACATGAGAGTTATTGTAACACACATTTGATGCTGAACCCATGGGAGGTTTACTATTTAAAAAGCAGACCAGATGATATTCACCATAAAGATAACTATAGTGACTGATACAGAGCACCACATTACATTCATTTCAGGGCGAGGATTAACATGAATGACAGACAGGCAACAAACTATTCACCTGGCTGGCTAATAAAGAGGCTAAAAGAGTAGTCACAGTGGCAAAGAGCAAGGCATCATAGAAATTTTACCAGCCTCTGGAAAGTGACTCAGCAAATGCCAAAAGAAAAGTCTATCAAATTAACAAGACAATGACAGAAGCATGAAAACGACTGTCATCAGACACCGTTCATAAAGGATGCCAGCAGTAATCTGTTTACTAGTACAGAGGCCATAATGGAAGAAGTATTTCAAGAAGCTTCAGAATGAAAACTGCAATGAAGCTTTACTGCCCCATGCACAGCCTACAATGAAAGAGGAAGAACAACCCACCCTATAATTAGTAAGAACAGCACCATGGAAAATAAACTCAGGGAAAGTAGCAGGCTCAGATGAAAGTCATGGCTGCTATGATTTAGATGGTGGGTGTGTATGGCAATAAACAGCTCCTCAGTGTAATTATCACAGTATGAAAAAAGGAATGTCTCAAATGACTGAAAAATAAGCATTCCAGTGTCAGTGTACTGCAGATAGTACAGAAGTATTAATCTCATGTCACACTGTACAAAAGTGCTAGAGACAGTGATTAATAAATACAGAGAGTAGTAGAAAGTAGGATGGAAGATAATTGGTCTGATTTACTTCAGGATGCAGTACAACTCACCTGATATCAACAGTGAGCAATGAGGTGAATAAGAAGTTGGAGATGAGAAGAAGCTAGAAATGAGGAAAGAGTCCAATGGGCATTCCTTGACTTGAAGAAGGCATAAGACAATGTCCCAAGAAAGCTGATTTGGTCATTCCTGCAATGGTTCAAAGTCTCAGAAACATTGGTAGAACTAGTGCAGGTATACAAGGAACCAATGACATAAGTATGAATAGTGTTCTGACTCACAGAGGGGTTTCCAGTGGCAGCAGGTGTTCATGACGGTTCATCTCTGAGCCCGGTCTTATTCACCTGTTCATACTGTGATGGGCTACATTAACAAACAGGTCACAAGGTAGAGATCAACAAAGATGTTGTATGCAGATGGAGTGGCACAGCAAGCAGACTTTAAACAAGATCTTCAGCAGATGATAGTATACTGGAATGCAAAGCTGAAGGCACATGGGATGAAACTGGGTACAGACAAGACAGTAGTCATGGCAGCAAATGAGAGAAATCAGAAGAAGCTGAAAACTGAGATACAAAGAAAAAGAGTTGAACAAATTAGCAGTTTAAGTGACTGGGAGGTGTGGTTGAGGAGGAAGGAAGCCTTTGTGAGGATGCAAAGTTAGAATCAGAGAAGTTGCAACCAAATGGCACAAAATATCAGGGATAATTGATGACAGAAGAATGGCAAAGTAGCTGAAGAGTAAGGCATATAAAACAATGGTATAACCAGTGCATCTCTATGGTACAGACACCTGGACAGTAAAAGCAGAGCGGCTGATGAAGCTTGAGGTGATTGGGATGAAGTTCCTGAGATGGGTAGTAGGATGCACACAGTGGAATAGATCAAGAAATGATGGCATCAGAGCAGAAAACAAAGAAGCCCCGATTGCAGAGAAGGTCAAGGAGAACAGATTATGGTGGCTTGGTCACATGTACAGGAAAGTAAAAAACAATGTGTTAAATAAGATTTTGGGGACAATGGTATGAAAGCAAGAAGACATAAGGATGTCTAGCCAAGAGATGGATGGATTGTGTGACCAAATACCATAGACAGTAAGTAATGACTATCAAAGGTATGACAGTGGGTCTGACTAAAGAGATGTGACAATAGGTGACATGACACTCTGACCTTATGAAGAAAATTGGAAAAGGGGTTGATGATAACAAGGGTTAGCACAAGTGACAGACAGCAGGGCAGGGCATTCACCACCCCTGTGAGGGTTACTGCGAGTGACAAAAGAACCAGCTGAGATTGGTCCAAATAAGTTTTTTATGACTGGCAGACAGAACCGCTTGACATTTACTTTAGAAAGAATACCATGAATGACACACAGCTCATGACTTTTACACTAGGTGAAGGTTACTGTGAATGACACTGCACCACATGATATTCATTTCAGATGAAGATTATAGGTGAGACTAAGCACCACATGAAAACTGCTGCAGGTGACAGTCATTCTGAGTGACACAAACACCATGTGATATTCACTCCAGGTGAAGGTTATCATTAATGACACAAAGCATACATAACATTCCCCCATGTCAGAGAGACAAAAGCCCCCACTTGGCATTTATCCCCTGTAAGAGTTATTGTGAGTGACACATAACATAACATTCACTTCAAGGTAAGGACAACCATGCTTGGTATACTACAGAACGTTTATCCCAAAGTGAGGGTTATTGTGATTGACAGCACTACATCATATTCAGACAAAGGTGAGGGTTACCATGAGGGGCATGCAGCAATATAGGACATTCATTCCTAACTGAGGGTTAAAATGAGTGACCATAATATTGCATGATGTTAACTTCCAGTTGAAGGTTACCATGACTAACGCATAGCACAACATGAAATTCACTCCAGATGAGAGTTGCCATGAATCACACAGTTCTACATGACCAAAACCCATAGGTGAATTTACCTTGAGTAAAACACAGCAGCACTAAACAGTCATCCTAGGTGAGAGTTATGAGTGCTATGATGCCCGTGCACTGGCCCATTAATCAAGGAGCCTCAGTCCTCATCACTAACACCAGTGAGGGACATGCACATTGGGAGGATGAACAATACACACACAGTAAAGTATAATTTCCTTTAAGAGCACACAGAGATCACAGTCAGTCTGGGGCAGGTTTTTCTCTCTCTCTCTCTCTCCAGATCCCCAATAAGACTCCCCACTGGCACAGTTATAGGGTTCAGATCTCAGCCGAGTGGTCAAGCCAAAACCTCCAGAACTCTCTCTGTCCAAGCAGTGCTTTGTGTCCCTGCCCAAGTAGCTGACACACACATACTTTGAGATTTGATTTATATACAAACACACAGACACTCCTGGGGAAGGCTGGCACAGGTTCTCTAGCTATGCCACCTTCTGCCCAGACTATAAGGTAAAAATCACTGCCACCAACCACTACTTATCAGCCACTAATAAGGCCCTTCCAAAAGGGTGACCAATTCTACTGTGTAATGTTACTGTTAACCAAATAGTAAGTGTGACCAAGGCTAAGGCTATTTAGGAGTGGCTTGTACAGTATCACCACATACATGCAAGTACACTGTTGTTGTTGTGTCTTTCAGCTTTTCCCGGTTAGGGGTCACCACAGTGGAACTCTGGTCCGCTAATGACTGGCAGTAGATTTTTACGTGCCGAGTTGCCAGCCCTGATGCACAACTTTCAATGAAGGTATGCCCATTCACGCATGTCTCCACACAAAAGATGCTCTAGCTGAGAATCAAACAGGACAATATCTTACTGTGAGGCGACAATGCTACCGCAGCACCACCACCGCATACATGCAAGTACACTATTATTAAATATGTTTAAACCTTTTAATTGTGGCTGGTTTGTGTAGAGATATATAAGCTCTTAGTGTATACATGCAAGTACACTAAGAGCTTATATATCTCTACACAAACCAGCCACAATTAAAAGGTTTAAACATATTTAATAATAAATAATAAAAGCACAAGACAATGCTCATTAACTCAACACAGTGAAGATAGAGTTCAGAAACACAGGAAATACTTTAAAACAACATTGCAGGACAGTCTCACATAAATATAGAAAACATCTCCACTAATCTTGCTATATTCCTATCTATCTCTAAGAGAAACTATGTTCTAAATAACTTACTTATAGAGCAAGGCAGATACTGGTGAGAGGATGTTTACAGGTCCAGAACAAGATACAAAATGCACTCTTTCTCTCTGAGATAGTTCTTAATAATATACATTACTGCTGGGTCAGCTAGATGATATCACTATTTGATACGTGCATCTAGTTCCCAGGCTAAATAGATACCAACAGAATTTAACATCTCTATGAAAAATACTTATCTCTTAGAAGCTGACAATTCCCTCTTAGAAGCTTGCCAGAAACTGGAAGTTGTAAAACAATTACCTTGGAAACCTGTAATTATCTCTGGTTCAAACAATAGCAAGAATTTCCAGCTGCAGACATTCTGTCTTCTAGTTCTAGTAAACACACTTATAAAATTCTTTATTTTCTCAGAGTTTGCAAGTTAACTCTGTATATTCCAACTTTTACTATGAAACCATACATTTGCATTGGCATATAATTTATACACATTTCTGCTCTTTTCCAGCAGGGTGCATTGTGGTTACAATCTTGAAGCTCAGTACAGAACATATAGTTTTCTTACATTTTTAAGGCAAGCATACAAATCATATTACTATTCACAAATGACATAGAATTATTTACAAAATTCTATCTAGCTGGGTTGACAGGGTCACAAGTGCCAACTATCGGCCATGGTCCCCAGGTGAGGGTTATCATGACAGACACACAGCACTCCATTTCATTCATTACAGGTGAATGTTACCATGAGTGAAACAAAGCACTGCATAACATTCAACTCCAGTCAAAGGTTTTCATGAGTGACACACACCACCACATAACATTCACCACAGGTGACCCACAACATGACATGAACCTCTAGCAAAGCATAACACAAATGAAACGGAGCACATGAAATTATTTCTATGTGAAACTACAATTAATGACACAAAACTTGACATGACATTTACATCACCTAAGGGTTACAGTGAATAACAAAGCACAGCATGACATTTACCCCCAGTGATGGTTATCACACCTGAGGCACAGCACCACAAAACACTCAGCAAGCTATGACAGTTACTGTGAATGACAACGATTACCAAATTAACTCAATCCTAGCTGATTTTCATGAGTGACACACAGCAACACTTGCCACTATCTTCAGGTGAGGGTTATTGTTAGGAAGACACAGACCATATGATACTCACACCAAGGTGAGGTTTCTTATGAATGATACTAAAAACTTACATCACATCCCAGTTGTGAGTTATCATGAGCAATGCCAGGCCACACATGACATTCATCCACTGCAAAAAAAAGTTACCATGGGAACCACAAAACACCATGAGGTATTCAACCTAGGTAAGGTATATCATGAGTGACACACAACCCAGCATAAACACACCTCTATGTGAAGACTACTATGGCTAACATACAGCACCACATATTCACCCCATGTAAGTGTTATCATGAGTGACACTCAGCATCAAATGAGATTCACCACAAAATGAATGTCAGCATGAGTGACACCAAACAGGAAATTCATCCCCATGTGAAGGTTATCATTAGTCATGTACAGCATGGCACACATCACCAGATGAGAGATGCCATAAGTAAAATATAAGCATGTGACAGTCACCCTGTACTGAAGGTTACTATGAGGAAAGCAAAGCAGTGCATGACATTCACCATATAGGTGAGTGTAAGCATTAGCAGCACATACTACCACATTACATTTGCATCAGTATGGGGATTTCCATGAATGACACGCAGAATCAAATGACCTTCATACCAGGTGAGTTATCATAAGTGCCACACAGCATCATATGACATTTACCCAAGAGTTAACTTCTGTGATACACAACACTCCATGGTATTCACCTCAGGTGAAGATTACTGTAAGTGATACACTCCACATGACATTGTACTACAGGTAAGGATTATCACAAGTCGCACACACCATCACACATTCATGCCAGGTGAGGGTTACCATGACTAACTGCTCAACACAACATGAAATTCTCCTCTAACTGACAGCAGCCATGCATTCATCCCAGGTGGGGTTCATCATTAGTACCACAGCACCACTTGATATTTACCCTAGCTGAGGGTTACTAAGAGTGGCATACATAACAGACGGCTTTCACCCTCAGGTGAGGGTAATCATGAATGACACAGTAACACATACACTCACCCCTAAGTAAGTTTATTACCACTAACTCACAGCCCAGCATGGCACTATCTCCCGGATGATACTTAAGTGCCACACTCTATGTGACATTCATCTCATTGTGAGGGCTGTAATGAGTGACACAGCACCACATGATATTTACCTACAAGTGAGTGTTACAATGAGGTGAACACAGACCACATTCAGTCCCAGGTACACATCACCATGAGTGGCACATAGCATCATGTGGCATCCAGTCCTACTTGAAGGTTACTGCAAGTGACACACACAGCACCATATGACATTCACCTCTTAGTGAGTGGTACTATGAGGGACAGCACATGGCATTCACCCCAGTAACTCTTACTTTAAGTGTCACAGTGAACTACATGATATTCATGTCAGTTGAGGGTTGAATAAATGATGCACAGCACCACATGACCTAACCACCAAGTGAGAGTTACCAGAAATGACAAACAGCACATGACATTCACTTTCAGGTGAGACTTGGCATGAATGACATGCAGTACTACATGACATTTGCCCACAGTATTCATGAAGCTGAGAATTTGAACAAATCGTGCAGAGCACCACATGACTTCACCCTCAGTGAAAGTTACCATAAATCACAAACAGCACCGCATGACATTCACTTTCAGGCAAGAGTTGCAATGAATAACACATAATACTAGATGACATTTGCCCACAGATGAATGTTAAAATGAAGATCCCTTACTTACCATAGCTTACCATAACTACAGGCAGTTGTACCCAAGAGGAATAAGTACAGAACTAACTCAAAAGCAAGCAACCCTGGTGGAATCACATAATCAATAGCCAGCATAACAGAAGGAAGAAAGTAATGGAAACAAATGGAAAACAAATAGGCGGTATAGCACCCAGCAGGTCTCTCATCAAACTAAACAAACTACTCAGAGGACAAATAATGTCTACCAAAGCCAGATTTGAGGTAAATCTGCACCCCCCCAGGCCAAGGAAATCCCAAGGCATTCTTTAGCTATGTCCTCATCCTCAAAGATAATATGCAAATATGTGCAGAGCTGATTGTTAATGGGACTACTTAAACTGAGCTAGAAGATATAGCAAACCTACTGGCAGACAAATTCAACTCTAACTTTACGCTCTCTTCTCCCAGTCTCCCCTCAGGAAATACTATCAAATATAACTCCCACAACTATCTCTAGGGAACAGGTCCCCAATGCTCTCTCTCTCTCTCTAAGGCCAACAGCAAAGCATTGCTGGCCCCCAAAATATCCCAGGATGCCTTCTGAATAGCATGAAACACAATCTATCTTGGCCATCTGGAATCATTATTTAATGACAGCCTACAAACAGACATCATGCCTCATGAATGGAGAATGGCAACCGTCATCACTCTACACAAAGGCAGGCCATCTACAGACCCTGGAAACTATACAGCCATAAGTCTCACTAGTTTAATTTGCAAAGACATGGAAAGAATTATCATGGAGATGATCAGTAATGACATAGGAAACCTCCAGACATAGGATATAACCCAGTCTGGTTTCGATAAGGGCAGGTCATACCTATTCATCTTGGTGGACTTCTTAGAGAAGGTCACCAAAGCAATGGATGAGTGACCTGAGTCATTCTGTTACTCAACTTATAAACAAAGGTATGTCATCTGGGTCCAAGAAGACATTGTTCCACTGTATTCAGTGCTCAACAGACCTATAATTGAGTACAATACCCTTCTGGTATGTACCATACCAGGCACAGCCAACAATTTGAATGTCCTCAGAGTTTTCTCACTAAAAGAATACAAGGCATAAATAACTTGTCCTGTGCAGACCCTCTCAAAGCCCTATTCCTGTATTCCATCTCCTACAGGTGGTTGAGGGAAGATCTATGCCTGGCATAAAAAGTATCTTCAGACCCCAGTCTGATGGACCTCCTATATATCCTGACCTCCTATATATCCGCAAAAAAAAAAGTACCAAAATGACCTATTCTAAAGGCTTAAACCCTGCCATATACCTGCTTGAGAGACAGGTGTGTGTCCCAAAGACTATCCCTTCTCTGGAACACGCTACCCAGGTTCCCCATTCATCTGATACAGAGTTCCTCCCTAACCCAATTCAAGTACAATTTGGACAACTAGATAAGGAAAGTAGAGTTCCCTTAACTGTAACAGCAGATGGTTGCATTTTGCCTCAGTGGCATATGGCTTTTGCGCTTGCACAGCCAATCCACATTGGCAACTTTCCAGAGCTAAGAATCCCCTCCTCTGACACTCTGTGATAGGTGATTGGCTAAGCCCCTCCCATTGGGGAAGTCTGACCTCTGTCACAGACAGTCAATTATTTAGGGTTTTAGTGCTAAGTAAGGTAAACAAAGGAGAAATAGAAGCAAGAATTGCATGAAACCAGCCAACCAACCAATGCGCAGCCATAAAACACCTACACAAATAACCAAAGGTAATAAACAGCACAACAAGACTGGATACCATCTAACTATATACAAAATAAGGGGGATGGTGGGTGGGTGCTGTTAATGAGGCAGTGTGAAATTCAAACATTTACTGTTACAGGTAAGTATGACTTGCGCAATTGTATTAAGTTCATCATTCACACTGCCTCAGTGTAGTATGTTCATCATTCACTCTGCCTCAGTATCATATGGGTAGATTCCCAAAACTTACCTTATCTGTGAGGAGGAAGGATACGGTTCTAGGAGTCCCTGGACAGTGGACCTCACAAAGCTCACTCTGGAACTTGAAAAATAATCCAATTTGTAGTGCTTTGTAATGGAATGAACAGGGGTCCAGGTTGCTGCTTCTAGAATGCTTCTAGAGTCCACTTCTTTCCAATATGCCACTGAGGAGGACAAGGCTCTGGTGAAATGTGCCTTAACCTTGCCTAGAATAGATTTACCATGGTTGAGACTAACAAAAATAACACCAGAGGGCAACCAATGAGCAATCTTTTGCTTAGAGACAGGTCGATCCACCTTAGCCCCTGAATAGGAAATAAACAGCTGCTTAACTTTCCTGAAGGGCTTAGTTCTGTCAAAGTAGCACCTAAGCTGCCTATGCCCATTTGAGGTGTGCAAAATCTTCTCTTCCTTGTTTTTACATTCCAGAAAGAGAAATTTGATATTGATGGCTTGATTCAGGGTAAATTTAGAAACATCTTTTGGCATGAAAAAAGGATTAATACGTACAGCTGTCCTTGTGGAAAATCATGTGGCGAGGGTCCCCACTGAGAGCTTGTAGCTCACAGACTCTCCTTGCAGACGTCAGCGTAATAAGCAAAACAGTTTTCTAAATGATGATCCTCAAATCAGCATGGAAGGCAGGTTCAAAAGGAGAGAAGGTCAATTTTCAAGAACAAAGTTAAGATCCCAAGGGGGGTGTTGCTTACAAGGGGGTCTCACACTCCTTTCATAAACTGATACAAGTAAAGATGAAAGAGGGTGATCCACGGGCAGACAAGCTGAGATGGCTGCAAGATGCACCTTGATAGATACAGAATATAAGCCATCATTGATTAGCTCCCACAAATATTTCAAAACCAGAGGGGTAGACACCATCACAGGTACTCTAATTTTGTTTAAGCATCACCTGGGAAACCTCTTCCAATGGTAAACATAAGATTTTCTAGTTGCATGTTTTCATGCATGCTGCACATCTTCAAGTAACAAGTGTCTAAAGGTATCAAAATAGAATCATCCAGGCTATCAGTAGCAATGCGCATTCACCCAGGTAAACCTTACCTTAAGTGTCACACTGAATCACATAATAGTCATGCCAGCTGAAGGTTGAATAAATGATGTACAGCACCACATGACTTCAGTACCAGGTGAAAGGTACCATAAATGACAAACAGCACCACATGGCATTCACCTTCAGGTGACACTTCTCAATACAAGAGAAGCGGCTGCATTTCCAGAAAAAGAGTCTGCAACATCCAAGACACTCCTCAAAGCATGTTTCAAAACTTGAGTCACATTACAAACATATAACATTTTGGTTCAGTAGGCAAAGATACAGCAAAGTCATCTAAATTGTCAGCACACTGCAAAATAAATTTTCACACGAAACTGCTAATTTGAAATTCTAAAGACTAAATTACTAGACTGACACAATTTTTCCCCAAGATTCTAACCACTTGCTGATTTTATCTGGTGATGTAGGGTTAGAAGAAGCCAAGGCTTATTAGAGTTGATAAATGGAGAAATCACAGCTGGGATAGCTGACAAAGGAGCAAAGAGAGGTGCAAGATTAGCATAAGCCTTGTATTTCCTCATAGTCTTTTTAGGAACTGGTTCAGTAGCCAAAGAGGTTTTAAAAGCAGTTTTATAGACATCTTCTAAGGACAGTAACAGAGGAGAAACATTTGGAATCTCAGCTGCAATAAGATCATAAATCATAAACTCTGCAATCTGTGGCATAGCTGCAGATTGCTTCCAGTCAAATGCATCTCTAAACCTAGCTAGCATTTGTGGAAAAGTGAACCCACGCTTGGGTTCTTGAACCTGTTCACCCTCTGAAGAATCAGAGTGGACAGACTCGACAGTGTTCACCACTGTCTGCATCAGAATCACCATCAACATTTGCAGTTAGACTGACCTCTAGAGAAGGTATTTACATAGTCATTCTGAACAGCAGCACAACCTCTGAAATTAGCTGACTGTAAAACACTGTAAAGGAAATCACATTAGTCCTGTACATGATAATAACCTGACTGCCTGTTGTGTGATGAAGATTTTGTTTTTTCTTACTATGAACTGCACTAAAGGACAAAATATCGCTGGACAGAGTATTATGTCTGGCAAGGGGTCTCTTACCCTGGATATCTCTTCCACATAAAAGGTTTGGTTCTTCTGTACCTGAACCAGGTACTGGAACAGTCCTGGAGGATGTGTCTGATCTAAGTCACCTACAGGCCAGCTTAAGGCAACAACAGATTCACAAATCCCAGGTTGAGGCATGTTTTTCTTAAGTTTTTTTCTTTCTAGTTGCAACTGGATTTGATGGGGGGGGGGGGGGGGGGGCAGCTGAATCAGGATCCATCAAGTCAGGAGAAAAAACACCAGCCAAAATAATACACTGATACAATTAACTGCTGACTAAGGGTAGCAATAATGGTAAATATAAACTATTTTCCACACAGAAAATAGGACTAAACTGCATAAAATATAGCAGAAACAGTTTACATTGTGCTAAGCATTGTCCTACAATCTGCACGTCATAGTAAACAGCCCACACACAGTCACAATACCAAGTAAAATGTACATATTCAAATAGTGACAAAAAGAAAAAAATACACTCCTAAATCACACAGCATTCTTTTAAAACAGCATAACTAAGCATTTGTTTAGATATTCCCTTAGTCAGAAATGAAACAAATCTATACAGAAAATGCAAATAATGTGTGGTAAAATTGCAATTTAACAATAAAAACAGCTATAACATTGTTAAACCTGTAGTAAATATCAAAACAATATAGAATAAAGTGAAAATAAAAATTTAATATTTTCCTGTCAAAACTTCAAAATGAAGCAGATATACAGCAGAAACAAGAGGCACTGAGTACAACTTACTCAATAGATTCAGTTTCCAAGGGAATGTCATAAAACACTTTAGAAAAGTCCCATAACATCTTAAAAGCAAGCAAACACCATAGTAACTTAGAAAGTTAAATTCCAAAAGGACTTATCAGAAGCAGTAAATAACAAGAATATTAAAATAAAAAATTAACACACATAGACACACACACACACACACACACACACACACATATATATGCATATACAATAAAATAGTCAAAATAATATAATACCAAAGAGGAAGGGAAGTTCCCAAATGAGTGTAGAAGTTGTAATCCACCAGTGCAGGCTTCTGAGGAGATTCAACTATGCCAGTCCTACTGCTGCGACTAACAACTGAATAACTGACTGTCTGTGACAGGGGTCAGACTTCCTCTGAAAGGGAGGGCTTAGTCAGTCCCCTATCATAGATAATCAGAGGAATGGATTCTGACCTCTCAAAAGCTGCTAGTGTGGGTTGGCTGTGCAGGCACAAAACCCATATACAATGGAGGCAGTGTGAATTATAAACATCTGGAAATTCATCCTGGTTTGGCACCCATGTTTCTAATGGACACAGACAGCCTGTAAAAGTTTCAACTCTCAGGCCCCCACTTAAACTACCAAGGGTACTAGAACTTGTCAAAGATTTGGGATGCATGGCTGTGCTGAAAAAGGGGCCAGTGGCAGTTAGCCTAAGAAATTATAATAGACGACACCATGATATTCAGCCCCAGATGTGGGTTACCATTAGGGACACACAGCACCACATGGCATCCACCCCAGGTAAATATTGCATGAGTGGCACACAGCATATCACATTCACTCCCAGCTGAGGTCACTGTGTGTGACACATGCCTCATGATATTCATGACTAGTTGAGGATTTTCGTCAATGAACCACAGCACCACATGACATTTGCAGCCAGAACAGAATTAATGTCATTGACATTAAGCACCATATAATATTTTACCATTAGGTGTACATTATCAAGACTGTAAAACAGCACCACATGACTTTCACAGCCAGGTGAGTATTCCCATGAGTGACACACAGTATCACATGGAATGCATCTTAGGTGAGGGGTACCAAACTTGCACTCAACATCACACTTGATATTTTATGGTGGGAGTTACCATGAGTGCTGCATAACACCACATGACATTCACTAATATGAGTGGTACATAGCAACCCATGATATTCACTATGGGTAAGGAGTACTATAGTGACACACATCACACATAACATACACTCACAGTTGAGGGTAAAAATTAGTAACAGAGCATCTTTTGACATTCACTCCAGGTGAGTCTTATCATGACATGTAGTATCACATGGCCTTTGTCATTGTGTGTGTTACCAACAGAGACACACAGCAGCTGATGTAATTCATACCACAGTAAGGATCAGGAAGACAGACACAGAGCACCAAATTACATTCAAAATAGGTAAAGGTTACAATGAGTGGTGTATAGCACCATGAGACATTAATAATCCCAGGTGAGAATTACTGTGAGTGACCCAAAGCACCACCTGGCATTCACCCTACGTAAGTATTATCAAGAGTGCCACATAGCACCATACAACATCATCCCCAGCTGAATTTTGCCATGAGTGACACACAGCTCTACTTATTATTAACCTTTCAGACTAGGGTTATCATGGGTGGCACAATGCACCACATGACTTCTGTCTCTGGTCAAAATTAATATGAGTGGCACAAGTGACATCACAAGAAATCCCACATGGTGGGTACCATGGTTGAAACACAGCACAGCATGAAATTCACTCCCACCTGAGAGTTCCCATGAGTAATGTGCAGCACATGACATTCATGTCACCTAACAGGATTACCATGAATGACATGTAGGATAACACGGCATGCACTCCAGAACAGCATTATCAGTATCATACACCATATAACACTCCCAGGAGAGAGCTATAGTAAATAAATCACAGCACTATATGTCATTTACCCCAAGTGAATCATAAGTAACATGCAGCACCATGTGGCATTCTACCTCAGGTGAGGGTTATCATGAGACACATACAGAACCACCTGGCATTTACTCCTGGTGAAGGTTAATATATGTTGCACACATGCAATATGACATTCACTCTCAGATGAGGGTAATCATGAATGACACAAAACCACATGACATATGCTACATTCAACCCAGGAGGGGAATACTATGAGTGAAACACAGGGCATTTTTCTTTAAGTGAAGGCTGTCATAAGATAAGGGTTACCACAAATGACATGCACTAGCACATGACATTCACTACAGGTAAGGGTTGCCATGACTGACCTTACAGAACCACATGACATCTGCCCACAGCTAAATGTTATAAAAATGACACTAAGCATCAGATGACATTCACCCTCAGGTGGAGGCTACCACCACTATTACACAGCACTATGTGACTTTCACCCAGGTGAGAGTTACCATGAGTGTAACACAAAGCACTACATGACATTCAAATGCTGGTGAGTATTTCCATGAAGGACACATAGGATCTCATGATATTCTATCCCTGGTGATGGAAGCCATAACTGACCCACAGCACTAGATGTCATTCACTCCAGCTGAGGGTTACCTTAAGTGACACAAAGCACCACATGACATTCACCCCAAAGGTAAAAACTGCCATGAGTAACACACAGCAGCACAGGATATTCAATCTAGTTGAGACTTTCTGTGAAGGAGACCCAGTATTTCATGGAATTCAGTCAAAGTGAGGGTTACCAAGAGTGACAAACAGAATCTCATGCCATTCACTCCCAGATGAGAGTTACCATGAGTGATTCATAATTACATATGATAGTTACCATCAGGTGAGGGTTGCTATGAGAACCACATGATATTTTCACCAGGTGAGGATTACCACAAGTACACAGACAGCACATATTTACTCCAGGTTAAGGTTACTGTGCTGTACAGTACCACATGACAATCTTTTCAGGTGAGGGGTACCATGAGTGAAACGTAGCATCACTTTACAATTACACCAAACTGAAAATTACCTTGAGACCTTCTGCCCAGATAATGGCGTCTGTGAACTGCAACACAACATATTTCCTTCAACCTAAGTGAAGGCTACTATGACACACAGCATCACAGGAAATTCTACCCAAGGTGAGGCTTACCATTAGTAAGACACATTACCACATAACATTCTGCACACATGGTGGTTGTTACTACACATCATATACAACATTCACTCAAGGTAAGAGTTCCCATGAATGACATACAACCCCATATGACATTCACCCTAGGTGAAAGTTACCGTGAGTGGCACAGTAACATGTAGTATTTACCCTAGGAGATGTTTATGAGTTAAGCACAAAACCACATGACATTCACCCTAGTTGGAAAAATGCCATGAGTGACAAACAACAGCATCACATGACATTCCATCCAAGATTGACATTATCATGAGTAAGACACATCACTACATGACATTCTGCACAGATGACAGCTATTATGAGTGACACACAGCACTTCATGACATTTACCTCAGGAGAGAGTTTCCATGAATGACACACAGCTCCATATGACATTCACCCCTCTTCGAGTGCTACCACGAGTGATAGCTCATGGCATTCACCAGCTAAGGGTTACCAAGTCAGACATTCAACTCCATTTGAAGTTTTCCCCAGACAGAATTTACCAGAAAAGCCACACATCACCACCTGCCATTCATCTGTAAGTGTGGTTTACCATGACGTAAATACAGCCCCAAATGACATGACTTTCAGAAGAATTTTACATAGAGAGAGACATAACACCATATGAACTTCACCTCCAGGTGAGGAAGTGAGGGTTAACATGAGTGACACACATCATATGATATTCACCATCCCAGTGGGTGTTAATGAGACTGACACCAAGAAACACATAGCATACAGACTCAAGTGAGGATTGTTCTAAATGATATTCACCCTTAGGTGATGATTACCCAGAATGATACAACGTACCCCATGATTTTAACAGCTGGTGAGTTTTATCATATATATGTGGTACACAGTACCACATAACTTTCCATCCTAAGTGAGGGTTATCATATGTGACACACAGGATCATATGATATTCACTCTCATATGAGGCTAACCATGACTGTCACACAATACCAGATGATATTCACACCACATGACATTATCATGAGACAAAGCACAACATGACATTCAGCTACATGTGAGAGTTTGCTTTGGGGGCATAAAGCAACACAAGACATTCACTCATAATTAAGGGTCATCATTAGTTGCACAAAGCAACGCAATATTCATCCCTAGTTGAAAGTTCCAGTGAGTGACATGATGCACCATATGATTTTCATCCAAGTGGGGTATTGTGAGTTGCACAAAGCAATACATGGCTTTTATAGTGGGTGAGCATTGCCATAAGTGACACAAAACACTATATGACATCATGCACAAGTGAAGGTTTCATGAGTGAGACACAGCTCAATTCATCCTATGTGATAGCATGAGTGACACTCCAATCCACATAAATTAGAGGCCATGTGAGAGTTGCTATAACAGACAAAAACATGACATGACATGAACACGCCAAGTGAAGAGTACCATTACTGATATAAGAGTATAACACAAAATTAAGCCTATGTTAAAAGTTGCCATGAGTGGTGCACAGCAAAACATGACACTTAGTCCAGCTAGGGTTATCCTGAATGATACACATCACCACATGACATTCACTCACCAAATGAAGCTTACCATGGGAAATACACAGCATCACATGACAATAACCCCAGGGGAGAATTATCATGAGTGATACACAGTACCTTATGACATTCAGCATCTGCTGAGGGTCATCATGAATGATGCATAGCATGTGACAGTCACCCAATGTCGGGTTACTGTTAGAGAAACATAGAACATATGACATTCACCCCTACATGAGAATTATACTGAATGTCAGTGAACACTGCAAGAAATTCACCCTCAGGTAGGAATTACTTTGAAACTATCAAACACAAATCCCCTGAATCTGGAAAAAGTAACCAACGATAAAAGTATAATGTTCCAAAAAAGCCACCAACTCGTTGGAATACACACGGCAAAACAACACTTCAATAAAAAATAGTAAAAATATATAAAACATGTGAGCGCTTTCACAGAGTCCTCTCTGCTTCCTCAGACATACTACAGTAACTGCTGCTCTTGTTTAAATAATGATACATCTGTGTCAAATCCAATCAGCTGACAGTATCTTGAAAATAAAATTTAAAAAGACATACACTATATAAACAATCAAATCATATAAATAATGCACTAAAAATGCATGCAAAAAACTGTCAAAGCTTGCTCTATAAAATTAGATAGTGTTAAAACTGTCAAATATATGTATAGATGTTAAAGCATATGATTGAACATAATAATCAATGTTTCAAAGCCCTGTTCCTGAGAAAAGGTTTCAGTGAAACCTTACTATTTAGTCCAGGTGGTCTTTCTGCCTGAAATCTAATTATCCATTCTTGTTCTGAGGCTTCTGTCTTATTGTTCATGTTCCCACCTCTTTTATTTTCTTGTATAATGTGTAACACTAAAAATTTGAAGGTGTGTATGGTTCCCTCCTTTATAACATGCATCGCTAATGCACTTGTCTCTTTTTTATTTTTAATGTCCCTTACATGTTCTAGGACTCTATCTTTGAGCAACCGATTAGTTTTGCCTACATAGTAGGCTGGGCATTTTGTACAGAGACCAAAATATACAACATTCTTACTATGACAGTCTGTATAAAAGTGTGTATCAATGCTGAACTTTCTAGTCGGGTGTGTATACTGCCCCCCTCCAAATATGAAGGGGCAGGCTGTACATCTTCTACACGGAAATGTACCTAGCCTATCAGACCTTGCATAGTGGTCTCCATCTAACTTCTTGTAGCACAACTGTCTTTTTAATGACATGTTGTTTTTAAAGGTAAAAGATGGCGTAGCCCCTATAACACCTTCTAGTTCATCCACATTTAACAATATGCCCCAATTATTTTTAATTATATCACAGACTATACTGATATTACTTGCAAATGTTAATGGAATACGTAATACATCATTCTCTAGGTTCCTGGTTACTGTGGTACTGTCGGCATAGTTACTTTGGTTATCCTGGCTGATTCTTGTCCTGTCATAGGGCTTGTACCTCTCTCTTCTCTCATTCCAAGCCACTTTAATTTGTTTGTCTATATCTCTGGCTTTATATCCCCTTTCAATAAATTCATGTTTTAACAGGGTAAGTGCCTGAGACAAACTGTCATTATCATTAAATATCCTCATGCATCTAACTATCTATCCTTTGATCACATTGGTTTTAGTGTAGTTAGGATGCATACTACTACTATGTAGGACATTGTTCTTTCTAATGGGTTTCCTATACATGGAGGTATAAACATAATTAAATGTGTCTCTTGTAACTTTTACATCTAAAAACTCTATTTCTCTATTTGAGTATTTGTATGTGAAATTCTAAAAGGGAGTAATGGTATTAATGAAATTTAAAAATTGCTGCAAATTATCTTCGTTATCATGCCACAACAGAAAAATATCATCCACAAAATGCTTGTACCATATAATAGACTTAGCAAACACGTTGCCTATCAAAATATTCTCAGTTTTCCATTGTACAAGTGCTAGGTTGGCGTAGCTATTGGCACAGGCAGTGCCCATAGCCACGTCAACCTTCTGTATATAAAACTTGTCACCAAATACAAAGGTAGCACAGGCAGTGCCCATAGCCATGACAACCTTCTGTATATAAACCGTGTCACCAAATACAAAGGTATTATTTTCTTGGATGATCTCAAGTAGGGTACACATGAGTCGAATTTTGGTATTTTCTATCCCTTTTCTATTGAGTAGTTCCCTTACATTATCTATTCCCCAAGAATGGGGAATAACTGTAAAAAGGGACTCTATGTCGAGAGTAACAAGCCAACACTGGTCATCTATACCCTCCAAATGTACACTTAGGTCTCTCAAAAAATCTTTAGTGTCCAATAAGACAGTAGTACATTCCTTAAGTATAGGGTGCAGGTTTTTCTCAACATATATTGACAGTGGTTCTGTCACCCACCCCCGACTAGATACTATAGGTCGCATGGGTGGACTTTCTATGTTTTTATGGAATTTTGGTAGACCATACATAATTGGAGTCACTAGGTACTCTGTATTGAAATATTCAAAAAGTGGCTCAGAAATCATGCCTGTTATTAACATATCAAACAAAAAAACTTGCAGTCTATCTGTAATGGCTTTAACATGAGTTGCAGAAATCTCACAATAGGTATCAGTGTTACTTAAATGTACTAACATACTTGCAATATATTTATCTCTATCTAAAATAACAATTCCTCCACCTTTATCTGCTGGGCGTATTTCAACACTTAAAACTTTTTAAGTCATTTAACGCTTGCTGTTCAAATTTAGATAAATTATAAAAAACATTAGTAGCTTCATTACTGAGCCCATTCCTTAGTTGTTTTTCACACACATCAATGAATAAATCAATCCCAGAATTGCTGGGAGAAACAAAAGTACGGGGTTTTTTAAAAACATTATATTCATTGGATCCACCTTGAAAAATAGTTTTTAAAGTCAGTGTCCTGGCAAATAGCTTCAGTTCTTTTAACACATTCACCAAGTCTGCTCTCTGGGCAGGAACAAAACTCAAACCTCTGTTCAATAAATAAGAGGTGGGAACATAAACAATAAGACAGAAGCCTCAGAACAAGAATGGATAATTAGATTTCAAGCTGACAGACCACCTGGACTAAATATTAAGGTTTCACTGAAACATTTTCTCAGGAACAGGGCTTTGAAACATTGATTATTATCTTCAGTTACATGCTTTAACATCTATACATATATTTTACAGTTTTAACACTATCTAATTTTATAGAGCAAGCTTTTACAGTTTTTTTACATACATTTTTAGTCCACTATTTTTATGATTTGATTGTTTATATAATGTATGTCTTTTTAATTTTTATTTCAAGATACTGTCAACTGATTGGATTTGACATAGATGTATCATTAATTAAACAAGAGCAGCAGTTACTGTAGTATGTCTGAGGAAGCAGAGAGGACTCTGTGAAAGTGCTCACATGTTTTATATATTTTTACTATTTTTATTAAAGTGTTGTTTTGCCGTGTGTATTCCAACGAGTTGGTGGATTTTTTGGAACATTACTTTGAAAGCATAAGAGATTCACCCCAGGTGAGTGCTGCCACTACTGATACATAGCATCGCATGAACACACCACAAGTATGAGGGACATAAGACACCACATAATACTGCCCTCTTGTGGGGGTTATCATAGGTAACAGAGCATCACAAGATATACACTACCACTTGAAAGTTTCTATGAGTGACACTCTGCATTGCATGGCCATTAATCACTGGTGAAGGTTACCATGAGTGAAACACAGCACCACCTGACATTCATCCCCAGTTGAGGGTTACCTTAACAAGTATACAACACAACGTGACACTCAACCTAAGATGAGGGTTACCATGAGTGACATATAGAAGATCTTGACAGTCACACCATTACCATGAGTGACATTTAGAAGGTCTTGCATTCACACCATAGTGAGGGCTACCATGAGGGATACACAGCATCATAAGGCATTCACCCTGATGAGAAAGTTACCACAAGTAGCACACAGCACCACATGACTTTCATACTAAAGTGAGGACTACAGTGACTGCCAGACAGCACCACAATATGCATCCAGGTAAGATTTAATATGAGTGCCACAGCACCATATGACATTCTCCACCAAGAGTGGATGTACAGCACCACATGCCATTCACCTCAGGTTAAAGTTACTGACTGACACACTGCACTGTATGACATTCAACCCCAGACGAGGTTTATCATGAGAGACCCACATCACCATAAGGCATTTAGCTAGTTAAAGTTCACCATAAGTGACACACCATAACAGCTGTAATTTGCTCCAAAGTGAGGTACTATGAGTGACACACAGCATCACATAACTTTCACCCTAAGTGACGTTTACCATTAGTAACACACAGCACTAACTGGCGTTCACCCCAGCTCATGGTTAATTATCATAAGTAACACATACACCACATGGCATGCACATTCAGATAACAGCTAGTACGAATAACACATAACTGAATAGCATTTAACCCAGGTGAGTATTATCATCAGTGACACACAGCTCAACAGGGTATTCTCCTGCAAGTGAAAGTTACTCTAAGTGACACACAACACCATTTGCCACTGACTCTAAGGTGAGGGTCTTTCACAAGTCACCCACAGCATCATTTGTTATTCATCACAGATAAGGGTTACCATGAAAGGCACACAACATCGCATCACATTTGCCCCAGGTGAATGTTACCATAAGTGACACATCACCACACCAAATTCACCCCATTGAGAAGGTTGCCATGAATGACATAATATGTCACACTGTTCATCCCATGGTGAGAGTTAACATGCATGGCAGTCAGTACCACTTGATACTCACCCCAGGTGACAGTTACCATGATTACTCCACAGCACCATATGACTTTTACTTCAAGGACAAAGTTATAGAGAATGACACATAGCGTGACATGAGTCTCCATGTGAAGGTTACCATGGATGACATACAGCATGGCATGAAATTCCACTCCACTTGAGAGTTTTCACAAGTGGCACAGAGCATCACAAGACATTTATCACCAAGTGAAGGTTACCATGAATGACATCATGCACCGCATGACATTCACACCCAGAGAAAGGTTTAAATTGGTTACACCCAGCACAGCATAACATTTACTCCTACAGTAGGGTATAAAAGAGAGGCACATAACACTTCATAAACTATCTCAGGTAAATGTTATTGTTAGTAATGTAAAGCACATGGCGTGCACCCCATAATTGAGGGTTATTGTGAATTACACACATCATATGACACTGATGGCCATCTACAGCTTACCATAAGGGACACAACGCACAGCATGATTTAAACCTCAAATGTTAGTGATAATAAATGTGACATACAGCACCACATTACCTTTGCTTCCAAGTAATGGTAATGATGAGTGAAACACAACATGACATGACATTCATTGCAGGTGAGAAACATGACAAAAGCATCTCATTACATTCAGTTCTAGTAAGTTTTATCATGGGGGGCATGCAGAACCACATGCCATTTACACCCAAGCAATGGTAACTATGAGTGTCATACATCACCACATAACTTTATCTCCAAGTGAGAGTTACTGTGACAAAAAGCACCATGTGACATTCACCCCCAACTAAGGATTTCTAGGAGTGACACTTATAAGACCACAGCATGTAAAACATATTGAGGGTTAACAAGAATGACACAAAAATACTGTAAGAATTTATCCCCAGCTGAAGGTTACCATGAGTGACATACAGCACCACATAACATCCATCCCTGTATAAGGACTATCTTGCATGGGACACAGCACTACATGATATTCAGCCCTGGGTGAGGGTTACTAGTAGTTTCGCACAGACAGACATGGCATTCAATCCCAGGTGAGTGTTATCCCGAATAACACATTGCAATATGTGAAATTCTCTCCAGCTGAGAATTACCATAAGTGGCACACAGCAAATAACATTCTTCACAGGTGAATATTACTGGCAGTGTCTCACAGAACTATGATATTCAATCCCAGAAGAGTGTTATACTGAATGACGAACTATACCACATGACATTCTCCATAGCTGAGGGGTACCATGAGTGACACACAAAGCACCATGTGACATTCATCCCAGGTGAGAATTGTCATAATGACACACAAACCATATGATATTGCACCACATGATGGTTTACGTGAATGATACAAAGCCACCACATAACATTCGCCCTCGGGTAAGGATTAACACAAATAATACATAGCCACAAGTGATATTCTACTGGAAATAAAAGTTATGATAAGTACTACACAACACATAACAATATTAGTCCCTTGTGAAGGTTTCCATGAGTGATAAATAACACACCATTACAACTGCCCTAGGTGTAGATTACTGTGATTGACACATAACACCACATGGCATTCACCCCAGGTGACATCTACTATGAGTGTTACTCAGCACCATATGGCACTTATCCTTAGGTGAATATAAATGTTAGCATGAATAACACACAGGGCTACATGAGATTTAGCCCCAGCTGGGGGTTAGCATGATTGAAACACAGCACCAAAGGACACTGTCCCCAGTGTTATGAGTGATTTATAGTACCACATGATATTCTCCACAGGTGAGCATTATTATGAGCAACATGCAGCACTGAGTAACATTTACCCTCAGGTGAGGGGTAACATGAGTGACATACTGCACCACAAAATTTACATTAGGTGATGATTGTGGCATGTGATACAGCATCAGATGATATTCAACTCCAGGTGAGAGTTACAATTATCGATGCCCAGCAACACATGTACATCTCCCACAAGTGAGAGTTACCATGAGTGAGACACATCACCACATGGCATTCACCCTAGGTGTCAGCTGCCATTGACATGGAACACTACATGACATTCACATCAATTGAGGGTTACAATGAGTAACAACATTTCATGATATTCATTCACAGGTCAAGATTACCATGTGTGACACACAGCACCATGTGACATACCCCCAGATGAATGTTCTCTTGAATGATACAGACCACCACGTGAAATTCACACTGAGTTAAGGATTAACACAGGTGCTGCAAAGCAGCAGATGATAGTCCTCCATGTAGCTGGGATACGATGATTGACTTCTGCCCCATATGATGTTCATCCCATTTTGAGGGTTATCATGCATAACACACAGCACAACATGGCCTACATATTCCCCCAGGTGAGGGTTATTAAGAGTGACACAAAGCATCACATGATATTCATTGCCAGGTGAGGATTATCATGAGTGACACATAACATCACATGATATTCACCGCAAATGATTGTCACCCTGAGTGACACACAACATATGGCATTCATACTCAAGTGAGACATACAGTGACTGCCACACAATACTTCATGACATTCATCCCAGATGACAACTTCCATGTGTGACACACAGCAAAGCATTATATTCACACTCAAGTAAGGGTTAGCATGAGTAATATACACAGCACCACATGACGTTCACTGCTGAATGAAGTTTGCCATACGTGACTTACAGTACCACCTGACATTTACATCAGTTAAGGGTTAACATGAGTGACACACTGCACACATACAATTCATCCCCCAGATGAAGGTTATCATGTGTGCTGCACAGTATCAAATGACATTCACTCTCATGTAAGGGTGATGGTGAGTGACACTTTACAACATATGACAATGAGTCCCAAGGTGGAGTAACCTAAGGTGACACACAGCACTACATGACATTCACAGTGGGTGGGAGTTGCCATTAATGAAACAGAGTATCCATACCACATTAAATTAACTTTTAGTCTGAAGATTAGTCACAGTGATGGACAGTACCATAACATTATTCTTCTAAGTGAGGGTCAAAAAGAAAGACAGAAACAGTACACATCTTGTTACATTCCCAGCGGATACCATGAAAAAAAAACATTGCATTATGTTCTCTACCAAATGAATGCCACCACTGGAAAACCACATTTCTCATATGGCAGCAAACTCAAAGGTGAGGGTTGTTATGGCTGAGAAAAACAAAGCATTCATAGGTTCATAGGTTCATAGGTTGGTACTAGGCTATCATCCCTAGGGCTTATTAATAGCCTAGCCATAACAATTCCCTGGCTATTTCTTCCCACACTATTTACTTCCCTGGACCCCTGTCTAGCAGGGTGACTGACATGATCCCCGGGGTGAATTTCCTTTCTCCCATCCAATCGTCAAGGTTCCTTTTGAAGAGGGCCAAAGAGGCACTCTGCTTGACATGTATGGGTAATCTATTAGTCTGGGGAGTCTCTGGGTCAGGAACCTATCCCTCCAGCATGTTTTGTTTATTGTGATGACAAGGTTTAGATCCCTCAAGCATGTGGGTCTGAGGGATTGGGATTTCTTTAAGTGTAGCATGTCCAACAGCTCTGGGTTTGACTTGGCCTTGTATGTTTAGCAGAGATCGCCTCTGAGTAGACGATATGCGACAGAGTATAGCTGGAGTTTTTTTAGGCGGTCAGCGTAGGGCATCTGCCTTAGGTCTGTGATTCTTTTAGTGAGGTATTTATGCGGCCTTTCCAGTTGTTGCAGATGTCTTGAGAGGTACATACCAAACGGGGTGTTGTATTCTATAATGGGTCTAATGAGGGATGAGTACAGTGGGACAATGACCTCCTTTTTTCTGGATGAAAAGCCCTTAGTGATGAGGTGTGCCACATAGAAGGATTTCCTGACTGTTGTGGTGATGTGGTTATTGAAGGTGAGACCACTGTCCACCTGTGTCCCTAAGTCTCTTATCACACTTTTGGTGTTTAGTGTACTGCCACCTATATGGTAATTCACGGGTACATTTTTTTCCCAAAGGGGATAACTATACATTTCTTGGCACTGAGCTTGAGCCCATGGCTCTGGCACCCAGCATCTGTTTCTGTAAGGCCCTTTTGTAGAGTATCCACATCATTTGGGGATTCAATAATGGCTCCCAGTTTGCAGTCATCTGCGAACTTTGTTAGCCAGAGTCCCTTAGTGCTGGCCTGTACTTCAGAGAAGTAGATGCCAAACAAGAGTGGTCCCAGGACTGAACCCTGAGGCACTCCACTTGTCACTTGTCTGGAGCTGGATTTGGAGTCAGCTACTTTTACAGTGTGGGTTCTACCAGTAAGCCAGTTAGCAACCCATTGGGTGACGTAGGGATTAATGCCCAGCTTAGTAAGTTTATCTATGATTCCAGAGTGGGGGATGGTGTCAAAGGCCTTGGTAAGGTCTATATAGGCTGTGTGGACCACCTTACCCTTGTCCATGGCTCTGGAGACTGATTCGAAGAAGTCAATCAGGTTCAGGAGACAAGATCGGCTCTTCACGAACCCAAATTGGGTGGGGTCCAGGGTTTGAAGGTTGCCAATGTCTTTGTTTATAAGTTCCATGATAATATGCTCCATGGCCTTGCAGATAAGGCTCATTAGACTGATGGGACATTAGTTTCCGGGATCCAAGGTGGATCCCCCCTTGTGGAGTGGGATAACTGTAGCTCTGCGCCACTCATTGAGTACGAAACCTGAGGTGAAGCTATTATTAAACAAGACACTTAGGTGAGGTGCCAGTTCATATTGTAGTTCATGTAGTACACAGCCCAGGATGTCATCTGGTCCCATGGATGCTGTATTCTTAGCTTTGGAGAGTGTGTTTTTTACTTGTGTGGCCCTTATTACCAGAATTTGGCAATCTTCCGGTATTGAGATGGGCCATTTAGGGGGTGAGAGGGGGGTGAAGTTGACACTGAATCGATCTGCCAGGATATTGGCAATATCCTTGGGATCAGTATATTTAATGCCATTCTGTTTTAGCTCAGAGCAGATCTGAGCATTGTCATTTAGATTCTTGACATAATTATAGAATGCCTTGTGGTTGTCTTTGGAATCTTTGGCAATTTTATTTTCGTAACTAGCTTTGGAGGATTTTATGAGGGATCTCAGTTTCTTACTGAGGCTGGTAAGGGAGTTTTTTGCATCCTGGGATTTTCCTCTTTTCTGCAACAGATTCTTCCTTTTGTTGTAAAGCTTGTTTATGGCAGGGGACCACCACATTGGCTTCCTTTTTTTGGATGAGAGCGTCTTGGTTCTATTTGGGATGGCACGATTCATGCATGAGTGGATGTGCACCAATAAAGTAACAGCTACTTTGAGTGAGACAGAATACCACATGATATTACCCTCACATCAGTCTGCAGATGAGTTGGGTAATTATTCACCTACATGACATCCCCATCCCCAGCCAGGCTCAGTGTGAGTCAGGCAGAACTACATTAATCACCCTTCCAGGTGAGGACCACTACTAATGATCCAGAATATCATGTGATATTCCTTTCCATGTTGATAGTTGTCATTCATGACACAGACTGTAGTGTGACAAGTGAAGGTCACTTAGAATGAGACAGAACATCACATGACATTCCCTTCACAATTTTGAGTCACTGTTAATTAGACAAGGTGGCACACAGCATTATATTTATAAGTTTAATTTGCCGTCAATGATTTGGGCACCCACCTGGCATTCCCTCCCAGGAAAGTGTCACCTAGAGTGAAGCACAATATTATATGACATCTTTTCAGAGGCATGAGTCCCTGTGAATGAGATACAGCATCACATGACATTCCCTTCTCAGACATGACTGGGTGTGAATGAAACAAGCATCTCAAGACATTCCTGTCACAAGTGTAAATTGCTGTAAATAAGATATTTCCTTCACAATCACATCACTGTGAATGAGAGAAAGCATCATATGACATTTTCTTCATACATATAAATGGCTGTCAAAGAAACAATGCATCAGTTGACATTCTCTTCACAGGTATGAGTCATAGTGAATGAGACGGAGCATCACATAGCATTCCTTTACAGATGAGAAGCACCGTGAATGAAGCAGATGATTATATATAAGGTGTGACTCCATGTGTATGAGAGGACATCACATGACTTTCCCTTCACATGTGTGGAGCACTGTAAATAATACAGATACTACATGACATTTTCTTCACAGGTGTGGGGTCCAAAAGATAGATGGAATCAGTAAAAAAAGAATGCGAATGCAGAAATGGAATCAGCAAGAAAAAGAGAGTAGTATTGCTGAAACTAAGCCTACTAAGTGATAGTATAAATAGTTTCAACCTCCCTGCAATCATACAGAGGTGTACAAAAATGCCTTGTGTAAATAGCTAAACAACTGTATAGACCCAGCTGTACCTAATTAGATGAAAACCGTGTCCTCCCGAAAAAAATAATATTACCCTGGTGAACCTCAAGCATCAATATATTATACAACAAGGAGAAGTAATTGATGTCTAAGAGCAAGAGGGAACTGACTCAGCAGAGAAAAAATTCCCTCCCCAGCTTACAGCTTGAATGAGCAAATCAGACATCTTGTAATAGGTTCATAGGTGTTTACTAGGCTAATGACCACAAGTGCCCAAATCTCTGACAAGTTCTGATACCCTTGATAAGTGTAAGCTTGGGTCTGGGAGATGAACCATTTACAGGTTACTTGTATCCATAAGAGACATAGGTGCCAAACCAAGGATGAATTTCTGGTTTCCCATCCAGTTGTCTAAGTTGCACTTGAATTGGGTTAACGAGGAACTCTGCTTCATATGGATGGTGAGCCTGTTCCATAGATGGGGTAGTCTCTGGGATACATACCTATCTTACCAGCAGGACCTATTTGTATCACAGGCAAGATTTAAGTCTTTAGAACAGGTAATTGTGGTGCTGTTTGTTTTGCAGATATGTAGGAGGTCCATCAGAGTGGGGTCTTACAATGTCCTGTATGCCAGGCATAGATCTCCCCTCAAAAGCCTGTAGGAGACAGACTACAGGGATAGGGCCTTGAGGTGGTCAGCATAGGACATATTACTTACACCCTGTATTCTTTTAGTGAGGAACCTCTGTGGATGTTCCAACTGTTGGATATGCCTGGTTAGGTAGATATCAAAGGGGCATTGAATTCAATGATAGGTCTGATGAATGCCAAATACAGTGGAACAATGACTTCCTTGTACTTAGATGCCAAACCTTTGTTTATATGTTGTGCAACATAGAATGATTTCCTTACCACTGTAGACACGTGATGATCAAAGGTTATACTATGTGAATCCCTATGTCCCTGACTACTGGGTCAAATCTAAGGGGGTGTGTTGTCAATATGACAGTTACCAGGGATGGATGAGTTCCCAAAGGATGCTATTATGCATTTCTTGGCATTTAGTTTTAGTCCATGGCTCTGACACCAGTTGTTTGTTTGTGTCAGTCCCTCCTGGAGAACATTTGTGTCAGTGTGAGATTCAATGACAGCTCCTAATTTGCAATTATCTGCAAATTTAGTCAGACAGAGACCACTGACATTGACCATGACTTCTGAGAAGCAAATTCCAAAAAGGAACAGCCCCTGGACAGATCCATGAGGGACTCTGCTTGTGACTGGCCTCTTTGTAGAGGTAGACTCCCCAATTCTAACTTCCTGGGCCCTGTCTGTGAGCCATTTGGTTATCCACTGGGTGACATACGGGTTTGTACCTAACCTCTTGAGTTTGTCAACAATGCCCAAAATGGGGTATTGTGTCAAATGCCTTGGCTAGGTCAAGGTAGGCAGTCTGAACAATTTTGCCCTCATCCATTGCTTTGGTGACCTTCTCAAAAAGTCCACTAGGTTGAGTAGGCATGATCTGCCCTTGATGAAACCAAATTGGGTTGAGTCCAGTGTCTGGAGGTTTACTAAATCTCTGTTGATCATCTCCATGATAATTCTTTCCATGACTTTACATATAAGACTAATGAAACTTATGGGTCTGTAGTTTCCAGGGTCTGCAGATGGCCTACCTTTGTGCAGAGGGATGACTGTTGCCTTTCTCCATTCATGAGACACAAAGCCTGTTTGGAGGCTACAGTTAAATAGTAATTCCAGAGGCCCTGACAGGTCATGTTTCATGCTATTTAGAAGGCATGCTGGGATATAGTCTTGGCCCATTTATGCAGTGTTCTTGGTCTTAGAGAGAGCATTAAGGAACTTTTCCCTAGTGATAACAGAGGGAGTTATATCAACAACAGGTACAAATATGTCATTGTTCATGTGGGTGTGAATGACATAGCTCCCTGGACTACATGAAAAGAGACATTAGAGAAGCTCTCAGATTATGTAGCCCACGTGGGATGACCCTAGCCCTAAGCATTATTCTACCATTACCCAGAATGATACCACAGTACAAACAGAAAATGATTGATTTCAACAATTGGCTAAGTTTCTGGTGTTATTCTAAGGAGATCCAGTATCTGTCTGCCTGGAATGACATGATTGACAGACCTCAATGGTTTGCCAGAGATGGCCTGCATCTGTCACCCCTGGGCTTTCAGATACTGGCCAAGGCTATTGCCACCCCTATAGTGCCTTTTTTACATGGTGCTGCAAAGACCAAATTAACACTGTAACAGCTACAAACAAATGCAATCTGAGGGTCATGCTGCTCAATGCTAGAAGTCTAAATCTCAAAATGCATTCACTCAAAGCACTCTTTAAAATGGAGAACATTGACATTTGTGCTGTAACAGAGACCTGGCAGCAGAAAACACCCCTGGACTACCAGGCTATAACTCATTCCACACTTTTCGTCCCCAGAACTTGGACCGAAACTCTAAAGGTGGCGGTGTTTCCATATTCATACAGGATGCACACAATTCCAGACTGGTAGCCAAACATAACGTATCAGAGATACTTCAGGTGTAGCTAACATTGGGTAAGACAGCGATTCAGGTGTTAGCCTGTTATAGGTTCCCGACCATGTCCCAAGACTCACACTACATGTTCCTAAGCACCCTGGAGAATATTAGGGTCCAACCTAACACACTCATTCTGGGCAACTTCAACTACCCCTCCATTAACTGGGAAAACCACTCATGTACCAATACACTTGCCCAACGTTTCCTGGAATTCATTTATTACAATGCCCTGAACCAGCTCATTCTTACCCCTACTAGAGGTAGCAATATCCTTGACCTGGTCATTACTAACATGGGCGACCATTGCTCTGCACCCATAGTCAACTCCTCCCTGGTTAGATCTGACCACAAACTAATTACATTGGAAATCCACCCCCCTGCAAAGGTAACCACCATGAAAAACTTTTCCAAAGCTAACTTTGGGCTCCTAAAAACAGACGTCGCTAACTTCACAGCACCCATACAAATGGAGAATAGTTGCATGACTGCAGAATCATACACCAATGCACTGTATGAACACATACACAAATGCATGGATCTCGCCATACCCAATAGAACAAAGACACACTCCTCCAAAGAAAGGAAGCCAATCTGGTGGTGACCTGCCATAAACAAACTCTACAACAGAAGAGGAAACTGATGCGGCATAAGCTGAAGTTTCAAGATGGAAAAACTCCCTTATCACCCTCAACAAAAAGTTGAGATCCCTCATCACATCCTCTAATGCTAGCTATGAAAACAGAATTGCAGCAAATAGTAAAGACAACCACAAGGCCTTCCATAGTTATGTAAAGAATCTCCACGGCAATACCCAGATTTGTTCTGAGCTACTGCACAATGGTACCTCCTATACCTAGCCAACTGATATTGCCAATATACTGGCTGACAAATTCAGTTCCAACTTTACCCCTTCCCCCAAAGGACCAATCAGAATACCAGTAGAGTGCCAGGCACCCAATATTACTGCTGCACAGATTAAAACAGTACTGTCCAAGGCCAATAATACAGCTTCTATGGGACCTGACAATATCCCTGGCTGTGTTCTACATGAACTACAGCATGAACTGGCACCTCACCTGTGTACCCTGTTCAATCACAGCCTCACCTCAGGGTTTGTCCCTACCGAATGTCGCATTGCTATAGTCATTCCTCTCTACAAAGGAGGAGTGACTACAGACCCTGGGAACTATCGCCCCATTAGCCTGACAAGTCTGATACGCATCTGGCCAAGGCCTTTGATACCATTCTCCACTCATGAATCATAGAAAAACTCACTAAGCTAGGCATCAACCCCTATATCACTAGGTGGGTTGCAAACTGGCTCATAGATAGAACCCACAGTGTGAAAGTAGCTGTCTCCAAGTCAAACTGCTGACTAGTCACAAGTGGAGTCCCACAGGGAACAGTCCTGGGTCCCCTCCTGTTTGTTATCTACTTCTCAGAAGTCCAGACCAACATGAAGGGTTTCTGGCTGACAAAGTACGCAGATGATTGCAAGTTGGGAGCCATTATTAACTAAGAAGGCTTAAGGATAGAATAATAGAGCACAAATCTGAGATTAGAAGGAAGGTTGAGACAAATGGATTATATAGACATCTGAATGAATTTCAAACTCATGCTTTTAAGTTTAGGTGTATTTGTACGGTGCAGATGGGTAATAGGGGTGGTGATGTAGATAATATCTTGCTTCTGAAGGAATATGAGTGGATTACACGCTTACAGGCAGATAAAACTCCAGGCCTGAATGGTGCTGTAAGTATCAAACCAGTTCTGGTTAAACGTCAAAGAGAAAATTTATGAGGTATTTTTTATGATTTTATATATTTCTATATATTCTTAGTATGGTATGTAAATGTTTAATTATGTACAACAAATAGTATATGTTGAGGTATATGTGGTATTTTCACATATTTTTGTACATATTGTTATAGGGGTAAGGTTTTTTGATTTTTATGACTTAAATGAATGTTTTAACAAAAGTTTCAAAAAACTTTAGAAGATTTGCATATCTAATTTTGTCTTCTATGTGAATGGTTGGCTTTGTCATGTGTTTTTTAATGCTTCCTCTATTTAAATGTATCTTAATTGACATGATTTATGTGCTGATGAAGGGTGTAGACCCGAAAGCTTCTCATTAAACCGTTTGTTTGTGACTATCGTGTTGTTGTATATCTAGCCATTATTAACTCCCCAAGTGATGTTGACATCCTACAGAAAGGCCTCACTGAGACCAATGACTGGTGTCAGAACCATGGCCTTAATCTCAATGCCAAAACAATGTGTTGTCAATCCCATAGGGAAAAACCCAGTTCCCATGAATTACCACATCGATGGTAGTCCACTGAACACAGAAGGAGTTATAAGAGATCTGGGAACACAGGTTGACAGCAATCTCTCTTTTGACCACCACATTGCCACTGTGGTTAGAAAGTCCTTCTATGTGGCACATCTCATTACTAAGGGTTTTGCATCCAGGAAGAAAGAGGTCATTGTCTCCCTCTACTCTTCTCTCATTAGGCCAATCATTGAGTACAATGTCCCATTTGGCATATACCTCACTAGACATCTGCAACAACTGGAGAGGCTGCAAAAGTACCTCACAAAGAGGATCCTAGGGCTTAAACACTTGTCCTATATGGACAGACTCAGTAAACTCCAACTATTCTCTGTCTCATATCACCTACTTGGAGGCGCTCTCTGCTTGACTTACAAAGCCATGTCTGACCCAGCTCTGTTAGAAATGCAACATCTAAAGAAATCCCAATCCCTCCGCACTACACACTCAAGAGACCTCAATCTCATTGCCACAATCAACAAAATGTGCTGGAGGGATAGGTTCATAACCCAGAGACTGCCCTTGCTATGGAATAGACTTCCCATACACATCAAACAGAGCACCTCACTGGCCCTCTTCAAGAGAAATCTTGATGATTGGATGGCAAATAGACAATTCACCCCAGGGATCACTTCAGTGGCTCTGCTCAACAAAGGCAAGGTTGGCTGGCACGATGCCAGGGTAATCCTATGGGCTAGGCTTGTAAAGGCTCCAGGGCCATTAGCCTAGTACACATCTATGAACCTATGAACCTATGATGGTATTTTCTGAGGAAAGGTTGAGGGGGAGAGAGGAGTAAAGTTGGAGATAAATTTATCAGCCAGGTGATTTGCTATATCTTCTGGCTCAGTACAGGTGGGTATATTTACAATCAACTATGCACACAATTGCATGCTGCCTTTGAGGTTGCAGACATAGCTAAAGAATGCTTTGTGGTTGTCCTTGGCCTGGGAGGCTATATTTACCTCAAATATGGCTTTCGTAGACTTTATTTGTCATCTGAGTTGTTTGTTTAATTTCATGAGAGTGCTTTTATCCTGCTGGGTGCTGCACCTCCTAATTTTTGCCATGATTTTCTTCCTCCTGTTATAGAGCTGATTGATTTTGTGATTCCACCAGGGTGGCTTGCTTTTTGAGTTAGTTTGGCACTTCTTCTTGGTGGGTACAGTTGCCTGTATGCCTCTATTAACATGCTTGTACAGGGTTTTTGTGAACAGTTCTGCATAGGCAGAAGTGTTCTCAGGGATTATGGGGGCTTAAAATGTTTCCAATTTCTCACTAAATAGCTGGAGGTTAACCACAGAATAGTTCCTGAATATTCCAGGTTTACTTGGGGGTCCAGGTATGATTTTTACTTCAGAGGAGACCATTTTGTGGTCTGACCTTACCAGGGAACGCATTACAGTAGGGGTTGTGCAGCAATCTCCCATATTAGTGAGGTCCAGATCCAGTATGGTTGCACCCCGGTTGGTGTATTGACTACCAGCTCCATGGAATTTGTGTTTATGAAATCCAGGAATCTCTGTGCCTGTGTGTTTGATGTTGCATTGGATTCCTAGTAACTTATGGGGTAATTAAAGTCACCCATGAATATGGTATTGAGGTGGATGGTTAGTGTTTCTAATAAGTTTAAATACGTGGTATGGTTTCCTGGGTCATACAGAGGGACCTATAGCTTGCAAAGAAGTGGTACTGGATTTTACCTATGTTGATTTGAACATGGAGCAACTCAAGTGTATTGTCCTGTTTGGCCAGACTTGAAATATATTTATTTTTGATGGAAATCATAATAATAATAATAATAATAATAATAATAATAATAACAGATTGTACCTCTCATACTGTACCTGAGAAAATTGCCATTGTGCTAACTGACCAATTTGGCAGAAACTTCAGCCCCCTGTCATTAACAGCCATACCACAAAACATTCTTGACACTAGTCCCCTCCCTAATATCTCTAGGCAGCAGGTCATATTTGCACTCTCTAATGCTCAAAGCATGGCCTCAGAAGGCCAGACAACATCACAGGCTGCTTACTTAGCAATCAAAAGCAAGACCTAGTGGAACCACTTGGCACTCTCTTTAACCATAGCCTAAAAACTGGCTATGTTTCAGCAGAGTGGAGAACAACAACAGTAATCCCCTTGCACAAAGGGGGCCCATCAACTGACCCTGAGAACTATAGACTCATAAACCTAAACCAGCTTCATTTGCAAAGCCATGGAAAGAATCATCATGGACCTTATCAACAAGGACAGAGGCAACCTTCAAACTCTTGACCCAACCCAGCCTCTCTTTGTTAAGGGTAGATTATGCTTGTTAAACCTGATGGACTTCTTTGAGAATGTCACCAAATCCCTGAATGAAGGTAAGACAGTGCATACCACCTATCTTAACCTAGCTATGGCACAATTCCCCACTCAGGCATCATTGAGAAACTCTCACACCCAGGGATTAACTCTTACATCACTAGATGGTTAACCAACTGTCTCAAAGACAGAACACACACTGTTAAAGTCATGGACTCCACCTCTTCCAGTACACCAGCCATCAGTGGCATGCCAAAATTATCAATACTGGGTTCACTAATGCTTGGAATCTGTTTTTTGGAATTCCAGGCTAAAATAGATGGTGTGTGGCTTACCAGGTTTGCTGATGATTGCAAATTGGATGCAATCATTGAGTGCCCCACCAATGTTAATATATTACAAAAGGGGCTAACATAGACAAACGGCTGATGCCAAAGCCATGTACTAAAACTAAATGCAAAAAAGTGTATTTTTATTCCCTTTGGCAAAGAAGAATACCCTGCTAATTACAATATTGTCAGCACCCTCCTAAGCTCAAACCCAGTGGTGCAAGACTTGGGAATTCAGGTTGATAGAAATCTAAACGTTGATCACCATGTATCCACCATAGTAAGAAAAGCCTTCTACATCACACATCCCATAAGTAAGGGCATCACATCCAGGTCTAAGGATGTTATAACTCCACTGTACTCAGCCCTCATCAGACCCTAATAGAGTGCAATGCCCCCTTTTACATGTACCTCACCAGACACCTGCAGCAGCTGAAGAGACCACATAGGTTTCTCATAAGGAAAATTCAGGACCACCAAACCATATCTTACATGGATAGACTGAAAGCCCTGTCACTGTACTCTATATCTTATAAGCTGCTGAGAAGTGACTTGTGCCCAGCTTACAGGGCAATTTCCAACCCTGCCCTAATGGAAACGCTGCACATCCATAAATCAAATGGGACAAGAGTCACTTGTTTCAGGTATCTTAACCAAGCCTGTGACATCAACAGAACATGCTGGAGAGACAGATATATCTCCCAAAGATTGACACTCCTTTGGAATAGACTCACAATTCACATAAAGCAGAGCTCCTTACTGACTATAATCAAGTGCAACCTGGACAACTGGATGGAAGACTGCATATTCATCCCAGGGGTGGTGTACATGTCCCTCATGGACAGAAGTAGTGGGTGCTGACCTTAGACTCACTCTGCTAATAAAGTCCATTTAACTAAGATCATTTAGGGTAATGTATAGAATGGCTAAGGTTGTAATGGTAACTTGGGTATTACATGACTAGGCTCTAGGGCCATTATCCTAGTAACCTCCTATTTACCTATGAATTCAACCTCAATTCTCGGTGAGTACCTCTGTTTTTTATAAACTCTAAAAAAGGTAACACTGGTATAGAGACTGTATTTTATACATCATGGAGAAAGGTAGGTCAAAAAATAAAAAAGACCAGGTGCATATGCACCTCTGCCAGGACTAGAAAAAAAAGCATGGTGGAAACCTCAGAACACATAAGTATTCCTACCACAGGACCAGGCTAGGCACAGGAAGACAGTGTCCCCCTCCCCCATGTAGTAGAAAGAAGTAGTAGTCCTTAAAACAAAAACAAAACAAAAAACCCCAGAAAAAATGACAGGCCATGTAAGAGGCATAGACATAATAATGCAGAATGTTGAGAATAAAGAATTCATCATATATCATTACTATCATGCAACAAACTCAGAATTTACAGACAGATGATATGTAAAGAGTAGAGAAAAATATTTGAACAAGGAAAAACTGTTATAAGCTCTAGATAATAATTTTAGATCCTTAATGTAATAGATTAGGGAAAAACATTTAGCCTAAGGACTTTCATAGCTGTGATGAATTTCCTGGTATGCAGTTCTATTTAGATAAGGCTATGCTTCAAATCTAGAAATGGTATATAATAAAAGGACATTTAAAACTAGGCCACCTAGAAAAGGGAGAAACAGAAGAAGTGTGAAAACATAACAATCAAAATATGGAGGTTTTTGAAAGGTATAAAAAATAATGCTGGAGATGGGCAACAAAAAAGGCACTTGATAGAGTGAGGTATTTACTCTGAGAAGAAAGCAAAACTAAATACAAGGAATGCAGCTCCAAAGATATTTGAAGACTCACATTAATGTCCATTTCAAATTTTACAGTAAGGAAAAGAGCAGGAAATAGCAAAAATGATGCCCTCAGTCCAAAAGAAAATGACCCAAAGGAAGACTTGCTTGATTTAATAGGAATGGAGAGACATAGCAAGACAGATGCAAATACAGATTACAGACAGTAATAAGATCCTGCACTTTAGAAGAGTGGTAAACCTGATAAATACAGTAATCAGGACTATTAAGAAAATTACACTTGTAAAATAAAAATAAATAGGATATATTACTGTGCCTGTAAACTAATAACAGATAAAGTGTTACCACAAAAATATAGCGCAACAAAGGAAACAAAAAGAATACCACCATCGAAGCATCAAATTGAGAAAACTGTAAAGTAGTGAAGAAAACAAGTATCATTGTTAGAAGAATACCAAAAGGGAACAAAGCAAAAATTCTTAGTAAGATAGATATGGCAAAAGCAACACACAGTATTAAAACAGACCAGGATTTATCATACACTATTTCCAAGAATAATCTAAAAATATCAGCACGAGCAAAAATCTTAAAACATATTCAGAAAATCATATGGAAAAGTACACAATAAGCAATATATTGATGACAAGGAAAAGTTTTATAGAGAATTAGGAAATAAAGCAAAAGGAATAGAAGCATAAAAAAGGTACAGTGAGAAGTATTTATGAAGATGCTGTTGAATATAATGAATATGCTGAATGGATAGATGAATTAAAAGAAACAGTAAGACGCTCTAGCACAGTGGATATGAACTGTCATGAAGTAAGAACCAGAGAAACTGAAGCAAAATTAAGATAACTTGTGGCTAAAGGCATTACCATCTTTAGCCTCAAGTAAAAATTACTTCTATGTACATCCAGAGTGTCTATTACGACATCAAAAGGACTGGTTATCGAACAGCTTAAAATTCAAAAATTCCATACCTCAAAGTCACTTTTGTGGGAGGCTGCCCCCCCCCCCCCCAACATCCCCTGCTAATTATATATACCAACTCCAAGACTGAACTACAGTAAGGAAAGAGCAAATGTTTCTATCTTCGCAATATCAAAAAAAACATATAGATGAACGGCATTTCCGATGTTAAAGCCGTTCGATCTTCAGCCTCTTCGATTTTGTGATAGGAACCCCATCCTGAACAGACCTCAACCTAGTTAACAATAGGAAAGTACAGCTGTGTAAGAAGACTTACCATAACAGTAGATATTCAAATGATCACAGCTGTAGTTTTCTAAGTTCTATGGATTATTTATGTCCTGTTAAGGACATAGCAGCCGGTTGGCTTCTGAATCTTCAGGGCACCTTCCACATGCCAAAACTGTTAGGCAACTCACTCTGAGCTGACTAAAAGAGAAGTTTTGGTGGTAAGTCCTTCAAAGCTTACATGCCCTGAAAAGACATTGCTAGAAGAAACAAAACACAAATGCCCACACCCTGGCAAAAAAAGACTCCAAATAACAAGGGGGGTGGATGGGTGATGGGAAGGAGTGGTTACTGAAGCAGTGATCATTCAAACATCTACTGCTATGGTAAGTATGTTCATAATATCAATCATTGCTGCAGTAGCATAAGCTATAGAGGTAGATTACCATATCTTAGAATAACTGGGACGTTGAAGGGGAATGGTCTAGGAGCCCCTCGAGAATGGTCCTAGCAAATCCTGACCTAGATCTGGATAAGGAATATAGTTTGCAGTGCTTTATAAAAGTATGTACAGAGGACCAAGATGCTGTTTCTAGTATACTTTTAGAGTCCAACCCTTTCCCAAAACCATAGCTGAAGCCAAGGCCCTGGTACAGTGAGACATGACCTTGCCTGAAATAGTTTTGTTGTGGTGGGAATAATAAAAGTTAAAAGCCCGTGACAATGATTTGTAATTAGTCTCCTTTGACACAGGTTGCCCCTTATTCTTACCTTCACAAGAAATTAACTGATCAGAAGTTCCACAAGATTTTGTTCTGTCAAGATAGTATTGGAGTACATGAGGTATGAAGTATCCTTTCTCCCTAACTTTCAGGTATAGGGAAGAACACAGGGAGATGGATAGTTTGGATTAAAGTAAACTTGGAATACAAAACTCTACATTTCAACAAGAATCCAAGACATACCCTGGGATTCATGAAGCTCAGCGCAAGGATGGCATTAGCCTTGCGCCAACTGTGCAGCGTAGAGATGGCGCAGCAGTACCACATGCATATTAATGAAGGAGTGCTGCTGTAATGGCACCGTGCATAGGAAACGTGTACGAGTGCAGGGGGCGTGTCGAAGCACTGCATGGAGGCGTGAACATGTCGGCTGCATATGCGCAACCTAAAATGCTGACTAGTACAGCCTGCCTCTAATAGTAATCACTCCTGTCAGTGTCCGTGGATAGCGAAATGTATGCAAAGCAGACAAGACATTTTTGCGAACACCACAATAAGAAGTAAACACAAAGGCACGTAGCTGAATATTGAGTCTGCATTCCTCGAACAAATGATATTTAAAACCCTGTGCCCGTATTCCATTATAGTGTTGCTAGTTATACCAAGTGGAAGCGAAACGCATCGTGTTAGCATGCTGCCAATTGCTAAGCCTAGCCCAGTGGTTTGGGTTACCACCTGTCCTACATTGTGAGGGACAGTTCCCCTCTAGGCAGGTGTGTCCATACCAAAACCATTATAAATGTGAAATGTCCTGTGATAGTAGGACATAATTATGTCTCATATTATATGTAATAGTCCCATGAAATACTTATGTCCGTATATAAAATACCTAAATGTTACAAGAAACAGAATAAGGAAGTAAACGAAACAGAATAGGCAACTACACTGCTACAACAATAAAAGCTTATATGTAGGCATAAAAATAAAGTACTATCTTTGTAATGACTGTGGGTATGTGTTGGCCTGTAAACTCTGATGTGTGTCCCGAAAATGTCCCATCCAGGTCATATGAAAAGGTGGCAACCCTGCCAATGGTCAGAGCATTCGCCCAATATCTGCCCATTCGCAGTCCAAGTTGTCCTTGTCAGGATGGCCCATAGATGAACGGGTATTACCCAGGTCTACCTACCATGTCATGAAAGATAAGTATTTCCGTGTACCTATGTGTGTGAAGTACAGCACTTGGATGATCAGAAATGCTAGGGTATTCCTCACAACCATATTGGTCCCAGAGATATGTAGTGTACGCAATGTGTTCTGTTGACTGTGCCATGGGCCATCAACTAGAGAAGGGATGAATGGTGTCTGTGGAATATGGGGATGGGGGGTGACAGGTAATGTAATACTTCACCGAGGGGAGACTGGGTTGGATGCACAATAGGTGAACTGGAGGTCTATGAGGGAGCAGTGGGTGAATCAGGAAGATAACCAAAGAACAAATATACACATCCGCAATACAATCACACAAACATGTGAACATTAAAAAGTGCAGTACACATGTACAGAAACATTACCGGCACAAACCCACATAATGGTCTGTCCCGAACTGAGCCACCCAACCCCAACACACCTGGATACATAATTGAATATCCATCATCCCCTTCACAGCACACCCCCCCCTTCCTGAACGTCCACCAAAACCACCCATACTCATGCTGCTAGATAGGCACAGCCATATATGCACATAGTGACCCCTACCCATATCTAGTAGCTAGTCTCACCCTAGGCAGTCTCAGGATTGCAAACTATGAATCCCTTGCATGTATAACCCTACCTTATAGCCGTAAAGCAAAGAAGGTCATCAGTCCCCACATATATAATATATAATATATAAATAAATAAATATATATATATATATATATATATATATATATATATATATATATATATACACACACACACACACACACACATATATATATATATATATATATATATATATATATATATATATACATATATATATATATATATATATGACAGCAAGATATGAATATACATGTATGAATACATATGCAGATATATCTGTATATATTAATGTAAATATATATATTAATGTAAATATATATATATATATATATATATATATATATATATATATGTATATAGATATATATATATATATATATACATGTTACAGTAAATATACACATGTATACCTAGGTTATATTACAGCAGTTACGGGTAACATATGTTTTGTTTGGACCGGGCATATGTTGGTGGGAGGTCCACTCAACAAACATCTACCTCCCACCCCCCCAGCTAGGCCGGTGAGACATACAGACACGCAATAAAGGTAAATACAACACTGCTTCCCAGACCACTGGCAGGAAACTACCAGTGGGAGAGATCTATAAGGTCTACAACTTAAACAAGGACAGTGACGTCCCTTGTGGGACACCAAAAATTTGGTCCTTCCAACCAATGGGAGTAACACTATTATGACCAGGATGTAGCTGTACATGGAACAGTAGGTTGTGCAAGCCTGATAACACATGGGTTGACACAACATACGACATGTGTCCCGACACAGGGAGAGTAGGCAGTGTGTAGGGGTGTGTTCATATCCCACCTGCGTCCACCTGTGTCCACAGTAAGGATGAGTGCTGTAGAGTAGTGGCAGGTGGGGGAACTATGGGTATGCGATTATGGGGCTAGGTGTGCAGGTGTTGGCTGGCAGACGCGTATTAGGACTGTCCCATGGGTGTAAGTAATATTCCGGTGTGGGTATAGCAGATGCCCATACCTCCCAAACCTTAAGAGCACATCTACTGGACAGTCTGTAAACCATTGGGCAGAATACACGTAATGAATAATGACAACATGTAAGAGTCATAAACAGCATGTACCTCAGACAATGTGTATGAATACATATGTGCTCTGTGTCCGTCAATGTGTCAGGTTAATAGCACCAAACTTCTAAATGTGTCCCTGAGGTTGTTATGCAGTGTCCCTGATTCAGTGTTCATTTTTCCCCATTTGTATGAGAGGTCTGATAGTGAGAGAAATCGCATGTTCCACCGACTACCTTAGAAAGTTGATAGAATAATAGGATTGCGGTTACCACCTGTCCACCTTTACGAGGGACACTCCCCTTTGGGCAGTTGTGTCCTGCATAATAACTGTTAATTAAGGCAAGTGTCCTGTGATTTATGGCAAAGATTACCTATATTGTCTGTAGTAGTTGCATAAAACAATTATGTTCATCTGAAACACCTAAATGTTATAGGTAACAGTATAAGCAACTATAATGCTGCAAGAGTAACCTTTTATTTAGGCAAAACAGTGAAGTACTCCCCTTTTACTGGCTGGGGGTGTGTTGCCCTGCAAAGTCTGATGTCTCTACATACAGGTCCTATAGGGTTGCCACCTTTCCAAATGGCCAGAGTGGGACATGTTCTGTAGAAATGTCAGACATTCCAAGACAAAACATACCTACAGCCGTGCATTGTACAGGATTACACTTATTTGCACAAATAAAAGCTTAATCTAGTTGCATTTGAATTGCTTATGCTACTTCACATAACATATAGAAATGTCATATATAAAATAACTGTTTTATGCAATTATTAATGAAACGTAGAATATAATAATGTCCTGTAATCGGGACATGTATTATGTCTTGATTATTTTCGCAGTGTCCCTCACAAAGTGGGACAGGTGGTAACTCTAAAGTCCCACCTTGGCCAATTGAAAAGGTGGCAAACCTATAATAGGTATGCTGTAGCATGACTCGTCCAATGGATTTGGCTCCCACAACCCAACTACTTGTCTGTATTGCAGAATCTCGGTTCCCATGTATCAGCCAGATGGGAGCAGAGTGTATGCGGAACACACAAATATGATTAATTCACTGGACAGGCCGCTGATTCCGTACAGTCAAACGCCATGCCGTCTCCTAATGGGCAGCCACTCCCGATACTGTAGTCATGTAGTCAGATGTGATAGGCATCACAAGGTGGGAGCAGATTGTAAGAGGAACACACAAATATGAATGATTCACCAGACAGGCTGCTGATTCCATACAGTCAAATGCCATGCCATCTTCTAATGGGCAGCCATTCCCGATACTGTAGTCAGGAGTGGCCTTAGGTCAACTGGTGCCATAGGCAGAGGGCACAACAGCACCCCCCACCACACCACCCAGTGCTCCCATCCTGGTCTACCTACACCAAATAAATACTGGTAAAGTGCCCCCACTAAAGCGGTGCCCTAGGCGGCCGCTTAGTTGGCTTATGCCTAAGAACGGCTATGACTGTAGTCATGTAGTCCGATGTTTCAGGCATCACAAAGTGGGAGCAGATTGTAAGAGGAACACACAAATATGAATGATTCACAAGACAGGCCGCTGATTCCGTACAGTCGAACGCCATGCTGTTGCCTAATAGACAGCCATTTCTGATACTGTATTCATGTATTCCGATGTAATAGGCATCACAAGGTGGGAACACATTGTATGAGGTACACACAAATATGATTGTGTCACTGGACAGGCCGCTGATTCCGTACAGTCGAACGCGATGTCGTCGCCTAATGGGTAGCCAATCCCGATACTGTAGTCATGTAGTCCAATGTAATAGGCAACATAAGGTAATATTGTGGTCCTCGCTCACACCCAGGGGTGTGAGTGACAGATGCAAGAACCAATGTCTGTGCATTAGCAAGTGCGGAAGCGAGCGGGTGTAAGTGTGTTTGGCTACCAGTATGCGAGTATTGCACTGGTTAAGCAATGTAGAGGCTAACCAAGTGTAAGAGGCTGTAACCAGAGGTCAGCAGTGCCTAACACCACGCAAACCCACGTACACCCACTCCCAACTGCTTTAATGTGCCTTACTCCCTCCATATCCAATGGGCTTGTTCTGCCCTACAACCAACTAAACTTCCATCGCAAGGTTCGGAACCAGGACCCTGCACACACAGTTAATGTGTATTACCAATACGCCATGGCAGATATACAGACAACGGACAGTACCACAAACATATCATACAGTGCAGTCATTCAAAAGTATAAGAATGTATCCCATCATGTAGATGTACATGTGAGTGTTTATGTCCAGCATATAGGTACATACATATATAAAGATGTATCAGGAACATACCATGCAACAAAGCATTACAAATGAATGAAACGGGAAACACCAGCAGCGCCTGTATTATGTAGTGGTGTTGCTCTATGTGATCACAAGACTCCCTCAGACAGACATGTGTCAGTTACACACGCAAATAGTTGCACATTGGCCGTATATATCACTCTGTGCATGTAATGTAAATTAACACAATAGTACCTGTCCAATCATTATGTGTGAACAGTACTCTTGCAATGTGCTGTGTGCAACATAATCATGATAAAGGTAAATGGGATAACCATAGAGGGACCAGTAGTGTTTTGTGTACAATGGGGTCATCCTCCTCACGTGTACCTGGACCATGTAGGAGTGATGTGCATACCAGGATCGTGCGCCTGAGGGACAGGGCTGAGGATAACAGTAGTATGTTATGATGCATATTACAAGGGTTTCATGTGTCCAGTGGGCATGTGTGTGTAATGGACAGCTATGTATACAGCAGATGGTGTCCTAGGAGCCGAATGGCCTTATGTGTCCATAGGTGAGGGTCAGATGTTGGGGAAGGAGTGTAGGTATGGCCGTGGAGGATAGGTAGGAGCACAGAAATGACAGCATACAGGGTTGGTATATGACACATGTGGGGGGGTACACCCTGGATGGGGATGGGTCTTTGGCATTCAAAAGCCCATAGGAACAGTGGGATGGAGGTCCCCAGCCATGGGCACCTGCCACTGCACCTACACAGCTGCAAAGGAGGCAGTGCTGGGGGCTGTCCAGGAGGGGCAGCATCACCCTGTAAATGTGACATTCCACCATTGAACTGGTGTATCTGGCTTCGTAACCCCTTAGGGAGCCACCAACGCAAAATGTCCGGGACCGCCCGACAGCAGATATGTACCTGTCTGGACCTGCTCCCAAGGGTGACATGCTCCATCCTCAGTGGTGGTACCACCAGAAGGTGGTGTAGAGCCAACAGAGGTTGATGTCTATGGATGGGCCCCAGATATGCTAGTGCCTGGTGCCATGGTCAGCTGAAGTGGGACAGGAGGTTCTGCTGGGACCTCCCAACCCATTCAGCCTATGGTGTTGTGTTTTAAATCCACATATGGCTTAGTGATAGACAACAGCATACAGGATTACCTATGACAGTATGCATAGATATCACCAGCAACCCAACACAACAGATGGTATACATTTGCAGAGGGAGCACAACACATGCATATATACCGCATGCCAACTGTACAATGTGCAGTAGACGTGTGACTGAAGCTATGAACAGTTGCCCATCATTGGCTTGTCACTGGGAATCCCACACAGTGTCAGTCATACCACTGTCTCATGTAACACATGTCCAGTTAGGGATGCGATGGCAGTAACACATCCCTATCATCATGAACAGAGTACTGTCATGTCTGTATTATAACATGCAGAATAGCCATTACCACACACATGTTAAACAGGCAGTAGTCTCAATGCAGCATAGCTACACTTACATGCTGTAGTTATGTGTGGCACATCACCCTCCCGTCATTAGGCTATTTCCCACTGTGGAAAATGATTGAGGCACATCCAAATATCATCTGTGATGCCGTGTCAGAACACCACATCCAGGTACCACTCACAGCCACTGTCACGGCCAGATAATAACATGTTTCCATAGATAGTGTACTGTGTTTATCATGTGGATGGCTATGGGAACACCATCACAGCTGTACCACATGCAATCAGCTAGTGGAGAACAGCAATTGGTGCAGAGGCCATCACCTGACCATTTCCATCTCTTACAATAACATGCTGCTGCTGCTGCTGTGCAGGTGTACACCTTCACATCCACCAGAGAGTGTGTGGGCGGGACTGGCAATGTACACCAGGGAAGGGCTTGGAGATTTAACCATAAGCATCATCTGCCACATGCCAAATAGTACAGGGGCAAACCCCTGACTACTCATTACTATTACATGTGCATGACGTTACTACATGTGCCACAAAGGCGACATGTTGCTGTGCTGTAAGAACATGTGTGTAGGTGAGTGAGTGCCATCTGCAACAGATATAGTAGACATACATTAGGTGTGGTGGCACACATTTCAGTCCATGTGAACGGATGCCATTGTCACCACAACCACACTCTCTAATGGACATGCATTGACACCTTTTCCAGGGCCACAAATACACAATGTAACTACTTAGCTTGCCACACCGCAGTAATGCACAGGACCACATGCACCACAGGGGATATCTGGAGGTTCTATGGGCTAGGGCATGAGGAAAGTGCTTGACAACTGTTGGTATGCCAATGAGGTTTATACTGGGAGTGACTGTAGTTGGGAGCATCACAACCCACATACAGACACAGGGTGCCAGTACTGGCATGCAGGTATGCATTGCTCCATAGGTGTGTAGTGTTTGGCTGTACAAGATGGCTGTACAAGGCTGGGTGAGTGGTAATCCTTGCCATCGCATCACCTGACAATGGTGTGCAGTGCAGGGGTGTAGTGTCTGCAATGTCCCACACAGATGGGTACTGTATTATCTGGCCTGACATCCTGGTTACCAATGTGTAGGGCCATAGCTTTGCAATCCATGCCATGTCTGTGTTTGCTAGCCCTTCACATGGACATAGCCTGGGATGTGCATGTCCCACAATACTGTACAGTGGCATGTACAGGTGTACCTGGTTTGGCCAACACATGTAGTGTACACAGCCTGTTATACCCCGATATGCCGATAGTGGCCTGGTGTGGCGAAACCTGTTTATAGTGAGCAGGATGGCCCTGCAACTGCATGGATAGTATGATACAGGTATTCCATGGTATCAGTGGTATGGGTCCATACAGGGCACATGTGTACAGCATTGTCTGGCCTTAGTGGATCACATTTTATGGCACCACATGTGTTGCAGGCATTCAGTGTGGAACATAGTGAAGGCACAATGTCTGCATATATGTGCCTACTGTACCGCTGTACAGGATGCCATGTCCTCTGCAGGCCACTGCATTCACACCATGCCTACTATCTGTCCTCAATGTGCATGTTACTAGCAGCATAGTGGGATATCCTAGGCAAGGTTGTATGTGCATGGCACATGGGTCCAGGACATATACCGGGTACTTGTAGGGCTGCATACTTAGTTCACCAGGCCTTTTGCCAGATGTATGGGTATGGCTTGCCAACACAGTGCCATGGCTGACTGACAGCTGTATCCCTGGTTGCATACTTAGTTCACCAGGCCTTTTGACAGATATATGGGTATGGCTTGCCAACGCAGTGCCGTGGCTGACTGACAGCTGTACTCCTGGCTGCATACTAAGTTCACCAGGCCTTTTGCCGGATGTATGGGTATGGCTTGCCAACACAGTGCCATGGCTGACTGACAGCTGTACTCATCGTGAGGTGGCCAATGTGTCATAAGATAGATACTATGTAAGAAAACTACAAAACCCGCTCCCAAACATGTCCAATGGTAAGACAATCACAGTCACCTCTACACAGGCTCTGACAGACAAACACACACTTGCCATGTCCTGTATACAAACCCCTACCATATCACACTGCAGCAACATGCGTTGAAGGCATGTGCTACGGCAAATACTACAAAGCACTGTATTTGTCTCACACAGGCAGACACATACACACACACACACACACACACACACACACACACACACACACACACACACACACACACACACACACACACACACACACACACACACACACACACACACACACACACACACACACACACACACACACACTTGGCATGTCTGGGATTAAAATACCGACCTAACTACTTTACTACACTACAGCACTATGCAGTTACAGAACATGCTACCGAGATTACTGGGACACAGCACTCCCAGAGGTGTATTTGTAGATGGGTCACATCATGTATGGAGTGTGAGCAGTATAAAAGCATTAGTCAGTTCTCAGGCAAATGGACACACACACAGAGACACACACACACACACACACACACACACACACACACACACACACACACACACACACACACACACATGGCAAGTGTGGGAATAAAACACCGGCCTAACTACTGTATTACACTACAGCATTACGTAGTTACAGAATGCGCTACCGAGATTACTGGGACACAGCACTCTCAGAGGTGCATTTGTAGATGGGTGACATCATCGGCCTTGTTAACGGTGGGTATAAGAAATGTATGGAGTGTGAGCAGTATAAAAGCATTAATCAGTCCTCAGGCAAATGGGGACACACACACCCATCATCGGCCTTGTTAACGGTGGGTATAAGAAATGTATGGAGTGTGAGCAGTATAAAAGCATTAATCAGTCCTCAGGCAAATGGGGACACACACACACGGCAATTATGGGACTAGAGCACTGACCTAACTACTTTATTACACTACAGCATTACACAGTTACAGAATGCACTACCTTGATTACTGGGACACAGCACTCCCAAAGGTGTATTTGTAGATGGGTGACATAATCAGCCTTGCTAATGGTGCATATAAAAAATGTATGGAGCATGAGCAGTATAAAAGAATGACTTAGTCCTCAGGCAAACGGACACACACATACACACACACACACACATGCACACACGCATGGCAAGTGTGGGACTAGAACACCGGCCTAACTACTGTATTACACTACAGCATTATGTAGTTACAGAACGCGCTACCGAGATTACTGGGACACAGCACTCTCAGAGGTGCATTTGTAGATGGGTGACATCATCGGCCTTGTTAACGGTGGGTATAAGAAATGTATGGAGTATGAGCAGTATAAAAGCATTAATCAGTCCTCAGGCAAATGGGGACACACACACACGGCAATTATGGGACTAGAACACTGACCTAACTACTTTATTACACTACAGCATTACACAGTTACAGAATGCACTACCTTGATTACTGGGACACAGCACTCCCAAAGATGTATTTGTAGATGGGTGACATAATCGGCCTTGCTAATGGTGCATATAAAAAATGTATGGAGCATGAGCAGTATAAAAGAATTACTCAGTCCTCAGGCAAACGGACACACACACACACACACACACACACACACACACATGGCAAGTGTGGGACTAGAACACCAACCTACTTACTTCATTATACAGCAGCATTACGCAGTTACAGAATGCGCTACCAAGATTACCATTTGTAGATGGGTGACATCATCAGCCTTGCTAATTGTGGGTATAAGAAATGTATGGAGTGTGAGCAGTATAAAAGCATTACTCAGTCCTCAGGCAAACGGGGACACACACACACAGCAAGTGTGGGACTAGAGCACCGACCTAAGATTACACTACAGCATTACGCAGTTACAGAACATGCTACCAAGATTACTGGGCCACAGCATTCCCAGAGGCGTATTTTAGATGGGTGACATCATCGGCCTTGCTAACGGTGGGTATAACAAATGTATGGAGTGTGAGCAGTAAAAAAGCATTACTCAGTCCTCTGGCAAACAGGGACACACACACACATGGCAAGTGTGGGACTAGAACACCGACCTAACTACTTTATTACACTACAGCATTATGCAGTTACAGAACGCGCTGCCAATATTACTGGGACACTGCACTCTCAGAGGTTTATTTGTAGATGGGTAACATCATCGGCCTTGCTAATGGTGGGTATAAGAAATTTATGGAGTGTGGGCAGTCTAAAAGCAATTTACAGTCCATTGGCAAATGGGGACAGACATACACACACACATACACGCCAGTGGTGGGAACGGAACACCTGACTATTTACAGATTACTATTACAATACTACATACTTACGAATCACGCCACACAGACTACACATTTCAAGGCTGTCATTATGACCTTCTGGGAATGCAGACATCAACAGGGATGCTGGCAGTTAAGATGTACATACCTGTGAACCTGTGTGTTTAAAGTAGGAATCCATCCTGACCTGGAGTATGCCCATCTGTGGAATGGATGACTACTACCACTATACAGGGTTACAACGACCATGCCCATACACAGAGGCACATAACTGACACAAGGTGTCACTGGGCATGCTCACCCACTTAGTAGCACAGGGCTGCTTGGAATGCACTACTATGTGTCCATCTACAGAAGGATATACTGGGCATGCTCATACTCCTAGTAGCACAGAGCACGCTCATACTCCTAGTAGCACAGGGCTGACTGGGATGCACTCTGATGCTAAACACGGAAGGACACAGTGGCCATGCTATTACAGGTAGACGTAAAGAACAAATTGTAATGAGCACTGGTGTTAGTAGTTGTCATTGTTAGCAGGAATGCTGCTCTACATTTATTAGACACCGGTCTTTTACACAACATCTGCTGTCATTCTGGGATGACATGGCGGACAGTAGGCAGGCCTTTGTCACATATCACATGCATCCATGATTCAAGGGAGTGGGGATATTACCCAAGTCACATCCGCCCACATAGTGCCAGTCCAAGGAAAATATCCTATGTAATCCCACTTCACAAAGGAGGCAGCTCTACTGAATTCTCCAATTATAGGCCAATAGCTATACTCTCTCCACTTGCAAAGATTATGGAAAAATGTATTCATAGACAACTCATGCACCACCTAATCCAAAATCGCCTTATGGCAGACACTCAGCATGGCTTCCATCCTCATCACAGCATACTTCAGCCCTCCTAGCCTTTACTAACATCATAAACCATAATCGCAACAATAATTATATATCCTCAGCCCTCTTTTTGGATCTTTCCAAGGCATTCGATATGGTTGATCACCAACTTTTAATCCACACCCTGCAAACATTCTGTCTAGATACTGGAGCCCTCCAATGGTTTCAATCCTACCTGAATGGTCGACAGCAGGCTGTCCTCTGGCAGAACAAACTCTCTAACCTTCTACCTAACACCCTCGGAGTACCACAAGGCTCTATACTAGGGCCCTTGCTGTTCTCCATCTTCATTAAAGACCTTTATACTGTCATCCCAAAAGTCAGCTGTATCCAATATGCTGATGACTCTACTCTGATTTGCTTAGCCACATCTCCAGTAGAGTTATGGTCAGCTACCCAGACCACCTTTAATACAATAGAAAACTGGCTTTCTGAACATCGTCTGATCCTAAATCCCAAAAAACTAAAATGCTGTTATTTTCACCAACACGTAGGTCTACCGCTTTCACCTTTACCATAAAATCAAATGATGGCACAATAATCTCCCCTGACCTATCTACAAAACTATTAGGTGTCATCATAGACAATAATCTAAAATTTGACCTACATGTTAACCAAACTATCAAAACCATCAATAAAAAACTAGGCTCACTTTACAGAATAAAAGCCTTCCTAACCCCTCCAGCTAAAATTGCCATAGCTCGCTCTCACCTTCTTTCAACCCTTCTGTATACATCCTCTCTACTCTCGAATTCGAACAAGACTGTCCTTAACAAACTCTCAATTTGCTACAACCACATTGCCAGGTTTGCCACTGGGCTGCCTTTTAGGACACATCATTGCATCAATCTAAATCAGCTTGGTTGACTTGAACTACCCAGCCTAATCCAGTATAACCAACTGATTATGGCCTATAAAATCCTCTATAATCCGGACAATACTCCTGCACTTAAAAATATTATCACCCCCTATAACAATCCTAGACCGCTTCGATCCTCTAACAAACTACTAATTCAGACTAGCAAAATTAATAACACAGCCGGTGATTCTCTCTTTGCAAACTCCGTAAGTAGATCCTGGAACTCTCTTCCAGCTGATATTACCTTACTTTCCATCTTAGGTCAATTTAAAACTAGACTCAAACAACATTTGTCACTTAACTGGCTATGTCATTGTATCAAGCCTGGCTAACTCTCTCTAGAATGTGTAAAAATCTGTTAACCAGTTTACTGTGTAATTTCATTTAATCCTGACTTGTGCTCAGGATTAACTGTAACCTGTGGAACTTGTTTAACTTGCTTATTTATGTAATCTCTGTAAATAGTCTGCTTGTAATATGTAATGCTGGTATTATGTAATGCTGTATCTGCTTACCCTTGGAGCTTTTCTTCCCGGGCCTCTGCTGAAAATGGACATGCATCCAGTCGGACTTTCCCGGTCAACAAATGTAAAATAAATAAATAAATAAAATAAACACAGGTTAACTCCCATACACCGACAGCACAACTGCATTGTTTTCTTATGCTAACCAGTGCTAGATGTGTAGCGTCCATATTCACAGCTGGTCACTGTAGATTCAACAATGGGGAGTACTGACATCTGTGCAGTGAGGAAAACCTGGCTGATGGCTCTGCAGTGCACAATAGCTCCACCACCATATACCTCAAAACCTAGCACTACCACCATATACCTCAGAACCAGACATGTGGGCCATAATACAGGTACGGACTACTCCAGGTGGTGTACCCACATACATAAAGGCCACTCACATGTACTGACCGGTCCCCCCACGAAAGGCATCAGAGATGAGTCATGTGCAGGACACAGTGTCTCATGCTGCATTCTAGGATGTAAACCTCAGACACCACCATGCCCTCGGACCACCAACAAGCATCCATACATATTGTACGACATAGAAAAGTGCACCACCATATGACCCTTGACCTGTGTACTATACTAAGCTCTACATCAACTGTAGAGTGTACACATGCACTGACACAGTTGTATCATGTGTTATGCAATGCAATGATACCACTGTCTGTGACCAGGTCAGCTGTGCACATACCAGGGGCCCTCGGTACTTTCCACCATTAGCAGATGACTGTTGCTGTACACCAGTACACACCCTCATGTATGGATATGACATACATGTACCTGGCCTGGGTATGTACATGCCACACACACAACATACAAGTAAATAGCATAGTTGTTGTTGTCCTTTGTGCAAACAGGTGGCTACAGCCCTTACACACATGCACATGGAATGTAGGTCCATGGCTGCTGAATGCTAACAGTACATAAGGTGTGATATCAATGTTGACAGAGGTAATATTCCCTCTGTACTGGTCACCCATTACACCCATCATGTCATACAACAGTCCATGTATCATGTATGTCATTACACATGTCCACCAATTGCAATACCTACAAACATGCCCAAATGTCAGGATTGTAGGACCTACACACCTGTACACATAGTGTTGTGCATTCAGATAACATGCATGTGCAGTTGCTGATGTATGCAGGTGATGTGTATCCTAGTACATCATGCAGTTGCAATGCAGCCTCAACATTGCCAACTGTATATGGTGACATGCTGAATGTACAGAAAGATGTGCCTCAGGTATGGACAGATGTGTGGAAATAACTAAGTGGTGGGGCATCTTTGCAGATGGATGTTCATGTGGACAGCTCACAGGTGTGTCACAAGCAGTCCTACAATACCCTGTGTACCTGGTAAGCAATGGTTTCGTTAATTGAAGGACATAACACACAACTTAGACAGCGGTCAGGGTGACAGTGAAGGTAAATCACTTGACACCTGTTAATAGTTAAGACGTCCCTAGTGCATATATCAGCACTGCTGCCACAGGAAGTGTCAGTACAGTTTGTAACGTGTGCAATACTGCTGTACGTCTGACATACATAACATGTGCTAGGCAGGTCTGAGATTCACAGTACTGGCATGTGTGGTTGGGTGTGTGTCCATATATGTCGTATTGTGGAGAATACATCTCAATTGTTACTCACTCTCCTGTACACTAGTGTACACATCTGTACAGACTGCAATGTAGAAAGCAGGACATAGGCAGGGGTGTGTATCTCACACATGTGAGGTATCTGTATGTGCATGACATAGGAGTATTAATTACTGAATGCCACAGTGTGTGTATGTAGGGCTGACTGGTTCCTGGGGTGAGGATGTATGTTACCATACTGAACTGATAAGACCCCTCCCACCATCCAGGCAATGCATTCTACTGTCTGTGTTGATGTCCCCGATCTTAGACCATACTGACTACCTGTACATTTGTATTCTCTGTGGCGCGTCATGTAGGTGCACAGTACTGTAATGATGATTTGCACATAGGCAGGGGTCCTCACCTCACCAGTAGTAGCAACTGTGTGTGACTGTGTGTTACTGTGCCAGTGAATCCGTGAGTGTGTGGGTATGTTACTGTGTCACTGAATACATGTGTGTCAATACCTGAGTGTGTGGGTGAGTTGTGTGTTGGTATCCTGTCATGGAAACGTGTATTACTGATTCCCAATGAGGCATCACACTTCCCACTGGCCTCTACCCTTGTAATCAGCTAGACCACTCTCTTACCTCACCACTCCATGTAACTGTACCTGTGATGTCACCCTTTATGGATGTCACGTCTGTGGCCACAGTAGCTTAATACACAGCTATCATGCTCTTGAATTGGTAAACGTGTTTGTAATGTGGGACATTCTCACTGGTATGTGGCAGCTACACAGTGCATGCTGGTATATCCATACATACCTGTGAGTAGTCCACCTTGACATATGAGACACTAACTGCAAACACTGACATCCACCGGCACATGCAGTTAGACCTGAAGGAGGACAGCAGAACATTATGACCAACATGCAGTTACTGTTGTTACACAAGACACATACTGTTAACAGTATTGCACACCTGTACTACATGGTATATCTTCTGCCTGTCAACAGTCCTCAACAATTGTAAACTACACTTATCTTCCTAGTCTGTTCACTCTGTGCATTAGACGATATGAGCAGGTCCCTGCACTGATGGTGTGGATGTCAGGGATGCGGCACAGGCATCATCATATGCACAGGGTATTAATGTTTGCCAGAGGCCTAGGCTGCACCATTGGATGACATCATGTGTGTGGGTTTGGGCCTTTGATCTAATTGGGTGTGTGTGGATGTTATGCATGTGTGTGTTGCAGTGCCCTACATATGTTTCCAGTGTGTGCTTGTATGTATGCACACAGTTCTGCCATGTGTCTGGCCTACACAGAGTCATTATTGACAGCTGCAGACTGTACAGGAAAGGTTTTACATTTCACTGTGTCCGACCATGGACATGTGACCTGCACCTGCCAGGGGTTGCACGGGCACTACCAGGCAGAGGTGCAGATTGGGTACTGTCTGATGTCACTTGTCCACTGGAACCATGTCCCTGTTGGGACCATCCCAGGCCCCGTGCACATGGCCTGCTGTGTCGTGGTGTGGACAGCACAGCATCAGATGCACTGCTGCTGCTAACGCCACTGTGGGAACAGACATGTGAGGTAGCTCATGACACAGGTGATGCAGCAGACCTACATTCATGTGCCCGATGCCTCACTCCTACCAGATATTCCAAAACAGACAGCTCACACTTGTGGATTGTCATGCCACGGTCAAAGACTCCAACCATGTCACCCAACCATCTATCCAAAGCTTCAGCAATCTGCTGTTGAGCATTTACCATTGCCTGGATGCTGTTGTTTAAAGAACGGAAAGCAGCCCTCTGTAGCCTTTGATCTTCTCTGTTGCACCATTCAGCATGTGCCTATGCCTCCATTACAGCCTGAAACATGCATCTGGTGACACCAGCTGCAGCACTCTGTCTTGCAGGAGCATGTTGGCCAGAGGTCCTCCTATGAGTAGCACTGGCCACTTGCCTGTGTAGGACACCACCAGTCATTTGGCTGACACCATGGTGTGCAGGCACACCTTCTATAGCCCCCACACTTTCCTGTTCCAAACTACCATGTGCCAACTGTCCTTCCTTTATGGCCACTGGTGATGGGGTATGTGCAGGTATGGGATCTGTGTGCGGGGATGAGGGGGATATAGATGGAATGGCAACCAATGGCACAGTTTCAGCCCCTGACAACTCTGCCTGTGACTCAATCATATGTTCATCATCACTGCTAGCATCTGTGGGGACACTAACATCAGATGTACCGCAGGAGGGCAATGCACCTACATCACCTGTGAGAGCAGACAAGAACTGTACATTACAATCTATACAATAAACACACACACAGACACACACAGACACACACACACATGTGATATGACAGAAGGCATGCAACATGCATGTGATACGGCAGACGGCATGCAGCGCAGACAATAATAGTGGTAGTTGTCATACATCCCTGGGTTGCACACAACAGCATGCATGTGTCATAGCAGATGGCATGCAAATTACATAATCATAGTAGTAGTTAGCATACATTCTTGTGTTACACCATGTAGACCAGCACAGGTTAACAGTACACCTGCCTGATGTGTGGCATATAACCTTGACAATCACATGTAGTATGACATGCGATCTGCTGACGTGTGCAATGACATACATACATGTTTAACACAATGGTGTCCTGTCAAATATACAGTGGGGCAATGGTGTCCTAATGCAGTGTTGTCTGTCTGCCCTGCAGATATACTGCACATTTAGCTGATGTGCATGGCCATTGCAGGGAATCATGAGGCATTTCTAGGGCTATACAGTGTGAGTTACAGACAGGGTTCATAGCCATGACTGTGTTCAGATACAATACATATATACTGTGGAATGTGACCCATGTCACTGAGGTGTATACACACTAAACCACGATGTGGAAGTTGTGACACAGGTCACTGATGGGTATACGGATGACACCCCTGCACATCTGCAACAATATTGCTGCTGCCTGGCAACTATGGCCAGACATGGCGAACATGACGGTACACCATGTCCCTCATGACATCTGTGTACCCCCCCCACACACACACACACACACACACACACACACACACACACACACACACACACACACATGAGGAGCAAGTATGACATTGATGTCCAACACCAGCAAGGAGAATGTACTGTATTTGTGGGCTGTTGTGGATACTGTACATGTGACTGCTGTCATGTCGCAACACCCTCAAGATGTTCAACACATCTTATGTGGTGGATTAATGTTACACCTACACAAGATGTGCACAGGCCTGTACGATGTCTAGTGTTCCACATCTACAATATAACCATTATACAAAGCCCATAGTTGAACCATGTGTAGCCATTGTATGACAGGGTGTACACACAAGCACATCACGTCTATTGTGTGTGTTGCTCCATGTCTCTGGCCATCCTCCATGGCCATGTGTGTACATGTGTTGTCCAAATTATTGTGACGGGCATCTATTTCACATGTCTGTGTTGTCCCAGATGATATATGTGCTCCACTAACGACAGGGTTATGCAGATAAAGGGTGGTATGTGGGATATGTTTTCAGGTTAGGTAGGCAGTGTTGTAGCCAGGCCACTAGATGTCATGGACATGTCAAGATAGCACATCACATTGTGTGACAATCATAGCAGGGCTATGATCCACACCAGTGAATCCTGTGTGCTGGCCATACTCCAGCCCACTGTGTAGTACTGTTTGTATTCACCACATGTGTAGATTTGATCTGTAGTACGTCCCTAAAGTAGCCAAAAGTAAAAACCACAACAACTTTAATACGCCATCCATAAAACAATAAAACCATCTACTTCCATCTGTAACTGACTAAGCACTTTCACCCATTAGAGGGCATCCTCAGAGTCAGTTATTTAATTGTTACAGATCATTTATATAGAGACTTTAAATTGCCATTCTCAAATGAGAAAAAAACTTTCAATTAAATAATTATGATAAATAGTTGTTCAAATTAGTTTCACATATATTAACCCTTCAAGGCTGAACCACAAACTACAGCTGTAAATCATTTGTGAATTCTGATGCATAACTAAAAGTAAATTGTTATTATAAAAAACACCTCTATGTATAATATAAAATGTATTTGTTTTTACTGTGTAGAAAAACAGATTCATTCCACATTTTTCTTAAAATAATATTCTAATAATAATAATATAATAATATATTTATTTTAAAATGCTATATCAGGAGAGCCCTATGTTTTAAGATGCAAGCCAAAGAGACAACATCATTAATGCCAGGCGAAGTACTGGCATCCAGTCTAACCTGCCATAAGCACTCCTTTACCTCTAGCATGTTCTGATAGTCACCCCCAAAGTCTTTTTTATATATCCTATCTATAACAAAAAATATAAATTTATTAAAACTTGCACATCTTTGGCTATGAATGAATAAAGAGTTTGTTGCTTTTTTGTTCTTAATGTCTCTTACATGTTCCAATATTCTTTGTCTCAGTTTTCTAGCTGTCATTCCTATATAAAAAGCAGTGCAAGATAAACAGGTTGCTGCATATATAACCATGCTGGTGTTACAATTACAATAGCCCGGACTTGCTATTGTTCTTTTAAAATTCCCTAGTAAAACATATGGTCCATCATTAATAAACTTGCATGCCTTGCATTTTCCACACTTAGCCATCTTGGCTGGTCTCAGGCTAGTGGGTTTCGGTTTCCTTTCCAAAAGTTCCTTAATATTTGAACCTCTGCTGTTCATAAATCTTGGGACCCTGCCTAATACCTTAATAATATCATCAGATAATATGCTTTGCCAACCTGTTTGAATAATTTCCTTAAAGTTTCCTGATTTTTTATTATAAGGTAGTACCAAACCTACATGGGAACTATTAGATACTTGGTTTTTCTTTGGGGTGTTAGCCATTCCAAATTCAGTGTCTAACAAAATGGGCTTAAAATCTACACTTCTTCTAGTTAATATTTCAGTCTTGGTCAACATTAACAAATCCATAGGGCATCCCCTCTCAGAAAACAAACCAATCAGCATATTCAACTCTTCAATAAATGTTTCATTCTCACTAGTTATTCTGGATGCCCTAATCATCTGGCCTTTGACTAAATTCCTTTTCATATAATAAGGATGACAGCTCATAAAATGCAAAAAGGAATTAGTGTATGCCTTTTTCCTGTAAAGACTTGAATGTAATTTCCCTTCTTTTATATATAGATGCAAATCCAAAAAATTGATGGAATTTTTTCCAACTGTACTGGTAAACCTTAAAAATGTAGTAGTTGTGTTCAGGTACTTAATAAATTCATCTAACTCTTGACCATTACCTTTCCACAAAAGTAATATATCATCCAAAAACCTCAAGTAAATTAACATCTTAGAGGCATAAGGTGAGGACAGCACATATTGGGCTTCCCAATCAGCTAACACTAAATTAGCGTATATGGGTGCACATTTGGCACCCATTGCTACCCCCATAAGCTGTTTGTGGAATTCTGCTTCAAAATGGATGAAGTTGTTTTCTAAAACCATCTCCATTAAATCCACCAATAAAGTTCTTTTAACTTGATGTATGTTACCATATTTCGATAGGCTCATTGAAAAACTTTCAAGTCCCTTATCATGTGGTATAACAGAAAATAGGTTTATAACGTCCACTGTTACAAAACAAAATTCTCCTAAATCCACAGTGGTCAGACTTCTCAGGCACTCAAGACAGTGCCAAGAAGCTTTTAATATGTGTGGCACTTTGCTTAAAACATTTTTGCATATAGTGTCTACATATGCAGCCAAGGGTTCTGTTTTTGATCCTTTTGCCTCCACTATAGGGGGGGATTGTTCATGCTTTTATGTATTTTTGGAATCACAAATAGTTTAGGCATAACAGGGTGTTCAACAGATAAATAATCAAATTCATCCTGATTAATTATACCTTCCATTAAATATTCATATAGTTGCCAATCTATTTTGGTATAAGCTTTTTGTACTTCAAACTTAGATACTAAACCATAGTATATTCAGTGTTTGACATAATGACCACCCCTCCTCCTTTGTCAGGTTTCATATTATGGATTATATTATATTTATATTATATTAAATTTCAGTAATTTGGAAAGTATATTGTATCTGACACATGGAAGCCTATTTTGCCCTCAGATGACCTTGTCAGGTCACCAGAGGTGCTGTTAAGAATATTACAAAATCAAGAAGAGCAGACATTTGATGTGACAAAAAACTTAAAAGGAAACATAGAAAGTGAAATGTGTCCAGTAATTATTAGTGATGGCATGTTTAGCATATACAACTACTCAGATTTTGGGGTGTCCAAAGACCATTTATCATTACTGAAAAAAGGTTTTACTTTTGTGACCAATTTTAGACAAGATCTGGGTAGAATGGTTATTAATTTGAAATTATATACTAGACAAATTAACCTAAAAATATATTTTGAAAGTATTCCAAAGGTTATAAGAGATGTACAAACTCTTATACCCAAAAGGAGTAGTACATTTATCCCACCATATAATCCTCTGATCTTAGCCTTTGAAAGACTCTGTACCTTGCAAATAAGGAGAACAAATGCTCTTTGGGAAGCTGTTCCAAGCAATTTAACTTCGGCAGAAAAGTTCTGTCTAAATGATCTTACAAATAACCACCGCTACAGAGTTATGAAACCTGACAAAGGAGGAGGGGTGGTCATTATGTCAAACACTGAATATACATGGAACATGCAAAAAATGTTGCAAGAGGGTGATACCTTCATAGGTTCATAGGTTCATAGGTTGGTACTAGGCTATCAGCCCTAGGGCCTATACAAGCCTAGCCATAACAATTCCCTGGCTATTTCTTCCCACATTATTTACTTTCCTGGACCCCTGTCTAGCAGGGTGACTGACATGATCCCTGGGGTGAATTTCCTTTCTCCCATCCAATCGTCAAGGTTCCTCTTGAAGAGGTCCAAAGAGGCACTCTGCTTGACATGTATGGGCAATCTATTCCAGAGTCTGGGGAGTCTCTGGGTCAGGAACCTATCCCTCCAGCATGTTTTGTTTATTGTGATGACAAGGTTTAGATCCCTGGAGCATGTAGCTCTGAGGGATTGGGATTTCTTTAAGTGTAGCATGTCCAACAGCTTTGGGTTTGACATGGCCTTGTATGTTAAGCAGAGATCGCCTCTGAGTAGATGATATGCGACAGAGTATAGCTGGAGTTTTTTAAGGCGGTCAGCGTAGGGCATCTGCTTTAGGCCTGTGATTCTTTTAGTGAGGTATTTCTGAGGCCTTTCAAGTTGTTGCAGATGTCTTGAGTGGTACATACCAAATGGGGCATTGTATTCTATAATGGGTCTAATGAGGGATGAGTACAGTGGGACAATGACCTCCTTTTTCTGGATGAAAAGCCCTTTGTGATGAGGTGTGCCACATAGAAGGATTTCCTGACTGTTGTGGTGATGTGGTTATCGAAGGTGAGACCACTGTCCACCTGGGTCCCTATGTCTCTTATCACACTTTCTGTGTTTAGTGTACTGCCACCTATATGGTAATTCATGGATACATGTTTTTTCCCAAAGGGGATAACAATACATTTCTTGGCATTGAGCTTGAGCCCATGGCTCTGGCACCAAGCATCTGTTTCTGTAAGGCCCTTTTGTAGAGTATCCACATCATTTGGGGATTCAATAATGGCTCCCAGTTTGCAGTCATCTGCAAACTTTGTTAGCCAGAGTCCCTTAGTGTTGACCTGTACTTCAGAGAAGTAGATGCCAAACAAGAGCGCCCGGGACTGAACCCTGAGGTACTCCACTTGTCACTTGTCTGGAGCTGGATTTGGAGTCGGCTACTTTTACAGTGTGGGTTCTATCAGTAAGCCATTTAGCAACCCATTGGGTGACATAGGGATTAATGCCCAACTTAGTAAGTTTATCTATGATTCCAGAGTGGGGGGATGGTGTCAAAGGCCTTGGCAAGGTCTAGATAGGCTGTGTGGACCACCTTACCCTTGTCCATGGCTCTGGAGACTGATTCAAAGAAGTCAATCAGGTTCAGGAGACAAGATCAGCCCTTCACAAACCCAAACTGGGTGGGGTCCAGTGTTTGAAGGTTGCCAATGTCTTTGTTTATAAGTTCCATGATAATACACTCCATGTCCTTGCAGATAAGGCTTGTCAGACTGATGGGACGGTAGTTTCTGGGATCCAAGGTGGATCCCCCCTTGTGGATTGGGATAACTGTAGCTCTGCGCCACTCAGTGGGCACGAAACCTGAGGTGAGGCTATGATTAAACATGACACTTAGGTGAGGTGCCAGTTCATATTGTAGTTCATGTAGTACAGCCCGGGATGTCATCTGGTCACATGGATGCTGTATTATTGGCTTTAGAGAGTGCGTTTTGTACCTGTGTGGCCGTTATTACTGGAATTTGGCAATCTTCCGGTATTGAGATGGGCCATTTAGGAGGTGAGAGGGGGGTGAAGTTGGCACTGAATCGATCTGCCAGGATATTGCCAATATCCTTCGGATCAGTATATTTAATGCCATTCTGTTTTAGCTCAGAGCAGATTTGAGCATTGCCATTTGGATTCTTGGCATAGTTATAGAATGCTTTGTGGTTGTCTTTGGAATCTTTGGCAATTTTATTTTCGTAACCAGCTTTGGAGGATTTTATGAGGCATCTCAGTTTCTTACTGAGGCTAGTAAGGGAGTTTTTTGTATCCTGGGATTTTCTTCTTTTCTGCAAAAGTTTCTTCCTTTTGTTGTAAAGTTTGTTTATGGCAGGGGACCACCAGATTGGCTTCCTTTTTTTGGATGAGAGCATTTTGGTTCTATTTGGGATGGCACAATTCATGCATGAGTGGATGTGCTCATACAGTGCCTTAGTGTAGGATTCAGCAGTTGAACTTTCAGTTCCCATCTGCATGGGTATCATGAAGTTTGTCACTTCTGACTTGAGTAGCATGAAGTTGGCTTTGGAGAAGTTTTTTATGGTGGTTTCTTTACTGGGGGGGGGGGGTGGGATGTGGATGTTAAGGGTGATTAGCTTATGGTCAGACCTGACTAACGAGGGGTGACCATAGGAATGGAGCATTGATTTCCCATGTTGGTAATGACCAGGTCTAGGATATTGGAGCCCCTGGTGGGACTATGGATTAGTTGATCCAGGGCATTGGAATTTATGAATTCCAAGAACCGTTGCGCAAAGGTGTTGGGACATGAGTAGTTTTCCCAGTTAATGGCAGGGTAGTTAAAATCACCCAGTATTAGGGTGTTTGGTTCTATCTTAATATTTTCCAGTATGTTTAGAAAGGTGTAGTGAGAATCTTGGGGTATGGTGGGGGATCTGTAGCAAGCTACAATTTGGATTGCAGTCTTACTTAGTGTTAGTTGCACTTGGAGAATTTCAGACACATTGTGTTGGCCAACTAGCCTGGTGGTGTGAATATCCTTGGTGAATACTGACACTCCTCCACCTTTAGTGTTTTGGTCCTGGTACGGTGGCCGAAAAGTGTGGTAAGAGTTGTAGCCTGGTATTGCAGGGGTGCTCTCTGGAGCCTTGAACCAGGTCTCAGTTACTGCACAGATATCGATGTTCTCCATTTTTAGGAGTGCCTCGAGAGAGTGCATTTTGAGGTTTAGACTTCTAGCATTGAGTAGCATTACCTTCAGATTTTGCATGCTTGTACCTGTTACGGTGGTGGTTTTGTCCTTTGAAGTTTGCCTAAAAAAGGCACTATAGGGGTGGCAAGAGCCTTAGCCAGTAACCTGAATCCCAGGGGCGACAGGTGCAGACCATCTCTGGCAAAGCATCGTGGTCTGTCAATCATGTCATCCCAGGCAGACAGATACTGGATCCCCTTTGAATGACACCATAAGCTTAGCCAATTGTTGAAGTCAATCATTTTATCCTTATATTGTGGTATCATTCTGGGCGAAGGCAGGATGCTACTCAGGGCAAGGGTCATACCTGCCTGGGCCACATGATCTGAGAGCTCTTCCATGTCTCTTTTCATGTAGTCCAGGGAGGTACGTCTCAAGTCATTCACTCCAACATGGACAATGACAGAGTCATATTTGTACTTGTTGTGGAGTGACTTGAGTGCATGCGTTATGTGGCGGATCCCGGCACCCAACAGGCAGCTGACTGTAATTTTCTCCTTATTCAACCTGGTGAGCGGGACATCAGTGTGCCGGACTATAGAGTCACCTATGACTAAAGTGTTAGGTACATTGTCTTGCCTTAGGGGCTGTTGCTGGGTGGCACACTGGTGTTGTGAACTATGTGACACGTTGGTTGTGACTGGTGTTTGTTTGTGTTTCAGCTTCAGAGGTCTTTGTTGCTTGGGCAGGTTACAGTTAAGGGCCTCTGCATATGTGGATTTAGTGTTGCTATATGTGGGTGTTGGTGGTGCGGGTTTAGAAGGGCTATGTGTTGCTTGAGGTGTAGTGTGGGTGTTAACCTTCTCCTCTTGACTGTTTAGCACAATCTTGGGTGGAGAGAGCTTTGCTTCCATTTTGGCTATGTAAGTGCATCTCTCACAGGTTGTAGTGTTGGGTGGTAGGAGGAGAGGGTTGTCTGTGTACATGAGGCAATTGCTGCATTGCCCCAGTATGCCCAGATTCACCAGGTGGACAGGAGAAATCACCGGAAGCTGACCCTTGGACATGCCTGGTTTGGGGCTTTTTTTTTTTTCTTTGTAAAGTATAGGAGCTGTTTCCTTAGCAAGGTACTTTGCAATTATTGGCTGTTTAGTGCCTACTATTAATTTCTCCTTGTTAACAAGGAGAGTTCAGTGTTTGTATGAGTTTAAGGCTTCCTAGTGCTTTCCAGCAGGTATTAGAGAAAGTGCTAGTCACAGGGATGCTTAAAGGTAAGATTGAAAAGAATGCACTCTGCAGTGTGCACTAGAGAAGTTAGATGTGAAAGTAGGTAACTTGAGTTTTACCTGTTTAAAAGTTAAGGTTTAGTGGAGAGTTACTATTTTTAAAACAGCAAGATGGATTGAAAGAGGTGGTCACTTTTGTATTTTGGTACTATGAAATACTGTAGGATGGCCAATAAATTTAAATAATTGAAGGGGTGGGATTTCAAAAATGATGATTTTGTGATTACTCACATAAGCCAGTGAAAGTAGAGAGAAATGAGATATATGGTCAGATTAACATAAGAGGCGGGCAACTAGAAAGACAGTGGTATTTAACAAGACAACTTAAATGGCTGGGAGGGAGGGAAAAATTCTGCCTGACTCAGAACTGAGAGAGCTGTGGTCTCTTTGGAAGTTTTAATATGCTATTAAAACAGAATGCAAGCAAAACACAAGGTAAAGAAAACAAACTACAGTATTCAAAATATAGAAAGGCAATTCAGTAATACAAAATCTAAAAGCAAACTAACCTTTCCTTCACAGCAAAGTGTAGCAGAGTCTGGATGAGCCTTTCTGGTAAAGCCTATGGTTTAGTATCTAAGTTTGAAGTACAACAAGTTTATACCAAAATAGATTGGCAACTATATGAATATTTAATGGAAGGTATAATTAATCAGGATGAATTTGACTATTTATCTGTTGAACACCCTGTTATGCCTAAATTATTTGTGATTCCAAAAATACATAAAAGCATGAACAATCCCCCCTTTAGGCCTATAGTGGCGGCAAAAGGATCAAAAACAGAACCCTTAGCTGCATATGTAGACACTGTATGCAAAAATGCTTTAAGCAAAGTGCCACACATATTAAAAGATTCTTGGCACTGTCTTGAGTGCCTGAGAAGTCTGACCACTGTGGATTTAGGAGAATTTTGTTTTGTAACAGTGGACGTTATAAACCTATTTTCTGTTATACCACATGATAAGGGACTTGAAAGTTTTTCAAGGAGCCTATCGAAATATGGTAACATACATCAAGTTAAAAGAACTTGGTTGGTGGATCTAATGGAGATGGTTTTAGAAAACAACTTCATCCATTTTGAAGCAGAATTCCACAAACAGCTTACAGGTGTAGCAATGGGTGCCAAATGTGCACCCATATACGCTAATTTAGTGTTAGCTGATTGGGAAGCCCAATATGTGCTGTCCTCACCTTATGCCTCTAAGATGTTAATTTTACTTGAGGTTTTTGGATGATATATTACTTTTATAGAAAGGTAATGGTCAAGAGTTAGATGAATTTATTAAGTACCTGAACACAACTACTACATTTTTAAGGTTTACCAGTACAGTTGGAAAAAATTCCATCAATTTTTTGGATTTGCATCTATATATAAAAGAAGGGAAATTACATTCAAGTCTTTATAGGAAAAAGACATACAGTAATACCTTTTTGCATTTTATGAGCTGTCATCCTTATTATATGAAAAGGAATTTAGTCAAAGGCCAGATGATTAGGGCATCCAGAATAACTAGTGAGAATGAAATATTTCTTGAAGAGTTGAATATGCTGATTGGTTTGTTTTCTGAGAGGAGATACCCTATGGATTTGTTAATGTTGACCAAGACTGAAATATTAACTAGAAGAAGTGTAGATTTTAAGCCCATTTTGTTAGACACTGAATTTGGAATGGCTAACACCCCAAAGAAAAAGCAAGTATCTAATAGTTCCCATGTAGGTTTGGTACTACCTTATAATAAAAAATCAGGAAAATTTAAGGAAATTATTCAAACAGGTTGGCAAAGCATATAATCTGATGATATTATTAAAGTATTAGGCGGGTTCCCAAGATTTATGAACAGCAGAGGTTCAAATATTAAGGAACTTTTGGAAAGGAAACCGAAACCCACTAGCCTGAGACCAGCCAAGATGGCTAAGTGTGGAAAATGCAAGGCATGCAAGTTTATTAATGATGGACCATATGTTTCACTAGGGAATTTTAAAAGAACAATAGCAAGTCCGGGCTATTGTAATTGTAATACCAGCATGGTTATATATGCAGCAACCTGTTTATCTTGCACTGCTTTTTATATAGGAATGACAGCTAGAAAACTGAGACAAAGAATATTGGAACATGTAAGAGACATTAAGAACAAAAAAGCAACAAACTCTTTATTCATTCATAGCCAAAGATGTGCAAGTTTTAATAAATTTATATTTTTTGTTATAGATAGGATATATAAAAAGACTTCAGGGGTGACTTTCAGAACATGCTAGAAGTAAAGGAGTGCTTATGGCAGGTTAGACTGGATGCCAGTACTTCGCCTGGCATTAATGATGTTGTCTCTTTGGCTTGCATCTTAAAACATAGGGCTCTCCTGATATAGCATTTTAAAATAAATATATTATTATATTATTATTAGAATATTATATTAAGAAAAATGTGGAATGAATCTGTTTTTCTACACAGTAAAAACAAATACATTTTATATTCTACATAGAGGTGTTTTTTATAATAACAATTTACTTTTGGTTATGCATCAGAATTCACAAATGATTTACAACTGTAGTTTGTGGTTCAACCTTGAAGAGTTAATATATGTGAAACTAAATTGAACAACTATTTATCATAATTATTTAATTGAAAGTTTTTTCTCATTTGAGAATGGCAATTTAAAGTCTCTATATAAATGATCTGTAACAATTAAATAACTGACTCTGAGGATGCCCTCTAATGGGTGAAAGCGCTTAGTCAGTTACAGATGGAAGTAGATGGTTTTATTGTTTTATGGATGGAGTATTAAAGTCGTTGTGGTTTTTACTTTTGGCTACACTGGAATTTATTTTTTACTAGTTTATTTTACCTTTATGTCAACGTCCCTAAAATAAACAGCACCTCCACCATTGTGTGCACAGTTGTCCACACATCTGGCAATGACAGTTTGTGAGGATTCGTGTTGGTGAGATGATTCACATAGTTTGCAAGTGTTGCACATGGGTAGTCATTGTGATGCATTGCAGGTCCGACCTGTATATTGTGACAGAACCATAAATTATGTGCACATGTTGTAAATGGCCACATGACAGATAGATTTGTGTATTACGATTACTGATAAATAATAACACTCTCACCTGCAACGGGCTGCTGTCGCAGCGGAATGCCAGAGGTACCTAAATAGGAGTAAAAGAGCAGTATGAGCATAATCCATGCTTGTATAATAGCTACAGTGTGCAATGTGCATAACACATACACCAGTACATTAGACTATACTATGGTGTATGCACATGTGTGCATACACAGAGTAGCATACTATAGTATGCGGCATGTGTGTATACATGCCTTGCATATGATGTTACATTACATATTGTACAGTGACACTATAGGTGCAGTACTGACTTACCAGGCAACTCCAGGCTCAGTGGTTGAGAGACACCCACCTCCACAATATCGGCTAAGGCTTGTGGATGGGGTTCTGTAGGTGTTACCAGGTTGGCTAGTAGCTCCTCAGTACGTGTGAGTCGGGGTTGGTGGTCCACCACCTGTTGCACCTTGTTCCCTGGCGATTGCATTCACATGCTGTTTCACCCATCTAATGAGGTCTGTACAGTGTTTGCGCACCTGCTGGTATGTGCAGTTGTGGCCACCAACATCATTAACCCTCCTGCAAAGTTCCATCCACAGGGCATCCCGCTGGTGTACATCCTGTGGTACATGGCTGAACAGGATATCATGATTGTCGAGTAGGTATGGGATGAGGGCATCATCCTCCAAGCGGGTAAAAGGGGGTAGCCTTGCACATGGCATACCTGGAAGACATAATGATGGAGACAGGTCACAGTAACTCACAGATACATACAGAGCTACAGCTGAACAAACATGTGTATCTCATTTATTAAGTTTAAATAGTTGTATTTGCAAACCTACATGACACTGACGTGTTTGTGACACTCAATGTTGAGTGGATATTATCACCATATATGTGTATGTGTGTGTGTCACCTGATTACATTGCTCATACTCCAAGTGGATGCTGTCTTGATGTGGGCATGTCTGTTTGCCTGTACAGGTGTTTACTACCTATCAGCACATGGCTGGATGTGTCCACATTAATGCAGTTGACCTAGATGCTGTGTATATGTCACATATAAGGGCTTACATTGCCTTATCAGACATGACCTGTGACCCTGCAGACTTGCTCACATAAGGTTTTACACGTATGTGTTCTGCCATATACATCTACATGGCACTGTACAGCAATTCAACATCCTGCCATGTATCACCTGTGTTGCACATGTGGTACACATGGGACACTGGCTAGCCAGATGGTATTTGCAGGGATGGATATCAACTATAGCATGTACAGTCAAAGTTAACTAGTGGGCTATATGCCATGGGCCATGTATGAATCTAGGATGAAAGGTTACCTGGCAGTAGCCGGCAGGCGGGTCTGTAGGACCAGGTGGAGCAGTGCCACATTACTGATCCACAGGGTTAATGATACATTTACCATGCATTACAATGTGGTCAACACACCATGTCTGAGAGGGGAGCGATGTGCAGCTTTGATGGACAAGAATGCATAGTATGGCATGACTATGTAAAATGTATGGGACAAGGATCTGTCCAGCATGTAGAAGGTGGATGTCCATGAAGTATGTGTTCGAGATCAGGATGAGTATGTGTAGCATGTCCAACATCACTGGGTTGGACATGGATTTATTCAGGGTATGCATCATGCTACATAGTGGAGATTGGGAATGGGAAGGCTGGTGTAGGCCATCTGCACATGGCCAATACCCCTTAAAGGAAATATGTGATCCGATATGGGTCACTTGAGTGTTGTGTATGGCTGGACAATGATCTCTAAATTCATGGATGGCACCCTATCATTATTAGGGTTGCCACATATGACTACCTGACAGGTGTGGTGATGTAGCTATCACAGGAACGACAACTACCCAGCAGCATCCCTTACACACAAGTGTCCATTATGTTGGCCACTGCTTAGGTGGTAGTTCATGGGTCCAGGGTTATTAACATAGGGGTGAGAATGCAATATGCAGCTGTCAGATTGTGGCCATATGTCACACACACCTCACCCACAAAGCACCTTCTGTAAGTTGTCCACAACACTCCTGAGTCAGCTATTGCTCCTAGGTCATAGTAATTCACATACTTCAATAGGCAGATGCCTTCTGTTTGTCTGTGAGGTATGGACTACAATGAGGGGAATAAAATTCATTAACCCTGACATACTGTAGCTGCCACTTGTATGATGAGCATGTATTATTCAGACACCTTCTGTAGTATTGGTTCTGCCAGCAGTCCTGTTGCAAAACACTCCTGTGACATAGGAATGTACATCTAGTATACTGAGTGTAGGTGGTACACAGTATAGGTGATGATGTCCTATGACCTGGCAAGGTTATGATATGCAGTGTGACATCAACCATACTGTCATCTACATCTGTACTGCTGACATCAATTAATTGATCAAGGTTTATGGCCTTCCAGACTAGACTCAGCAGGGTAGTAGTGTAGTACTTCCCATTATCAGTGGTGTCTCCCCCTTTGAGGGTTGTGATACCTGTTGGTGTGCACCATTCAGTGTGTACACAACCTGACATGGAGCTATGTTTTACATGATGTGTACGTGGAGAGCATCTTGTTTTGCCATATGTGTATGATACAACCTGTGATGTGGACAGGTCCCATGCAGCCTGAGTGCATCTTGTACCCGCATAGTTGTGGGTACAGGGGCCCTGTGGTGTACATGGATATATGCTTGTGTAACTGTTGGGGGGAGGGGACCGTGTGTTTATGTTATTCAAGACCCTATCTGGATTGCTTATTCATGCTAAGCACTTGTTCAGGACTTGTAAGCACTACGTAAGCTAATAATTACTATAGCACTCAGTCTTCCTCATTACCTAGAGGTAAGGGTGAAAAGGTTTTGCACATACTTTTCTCACTTGCTTAGAGTAAATTAGCTCTTGTACTCACTTTCCTCACTTATCTAGGTGAAAGTAGTTCTATATTCAGGCATGTCCAAGAGTCAACTGCCAGTGTTCTCACCTGTCTATCTGATGAATCTGGACATCTTGAGGCAATGTACACATTGCCTCATATACACAGACAAGCCTCTCCACCTACCACCCAACACTACAACCTGTGAGAGATGCACTCATCTAGCCAAACTGGAGGTAAAGGTCTTTCCAACCAAGCCTGACCCTGACAGTCATGTGGAGAAGGTAAACATTCGCACCACACCACATTCATCACATAGTCTCACTGAATCTACCCCACCATTAACTGGGAAAACTACTCATGTGCTAACACATTAGCTCAATGCTTTCTGGAATTCATAAACACCAATGCTCTGAATCAACATATCCACACACCCACCAGGGGCAACAATATCCTAGACCTAGGCATTACCAACATGAGTGACTGGTGCTCCACGTGTGAAGTCAACTCCTTGTTGGTCCGATCAGACCATGAACTGAACACAGTTGATATCCACATCCCGCCCCACCCCCCTTTAAGGGAACCACAGTATAATATGTCTACAAATCACAGACGTGGTGAACGTCATGACACCCATGCAGATGGACAATACTGTTACAACTGCTGAATCCTACACAAATGCACTCTATAAGCACTTACATGAGTGCATGGCTTGTGCTATCCCAAACAGAACCAGGACGCTATACTCCTAATTAAGGAAACCAATCTGGTGGTCCCCTGCCATAAACAAACTGTACTACAGGAGGAAGACACTGTTGCAAATGAGAGTACAATCCCATGTGTGGAGGAGCTCCCTGGGCAGCCTCAGTAAGAAGGTGAGATCCCTTATAAGATCCTCCAAAGCTAGCTACGAAAACTAAAACATCATTAATTTCAACAACAACCACAAAGCATTCTATAGCTATGTCACATATCTCGATGTCAACAACCAGATCTGCACTGAGTTGCAGCACAAAGGCATGAACATTACAGAAACAACTGATATTGGCAACATCCTGGTAGATAGGTTCAGTGCTCCCCCCCACCAAAGCTGCACACTCTAAAGCCAATATCACATCATCCATGGGACTGAACAACTTCCCAGGCTGCGTTTTACATGAACTTCAGAACGTACTGTCTCTCCACCTACTCACCATGTTCAATAATAGCCTCACATCAGGCATAGTGCCTCCTGAATGGCAAACAGCAACAGTTATCCCACTCCACAAAGGTGGCTCTACAATGGACCACAGGACCTATTTCCCTATAGGCCTGACTAGACTGGTCTGCAAGGCTATGGTGCACATCATGGATCTCAGTCACAGAGACATTGGGTACCTCCAAACCTTTGACCCCTCCCAGTTTGGTATTGTCAAGGGCAGACCATGCCTCCTAAACCTGGTGGACTTCTTAGAGATAGCTAACAAGGAATTAGATGAGGGTAAAGAGGTCCACACAGCCTACCTAGATCTCTCATAGGCTTTCAACACCATTCCTCCTTCTGGTATTATCAACATACCTATCCACCTGAAAATTAACCCCTATGTCATGTGATGGTTTGCAAAGTGGCTCACGGACAGAACCCACACATGGGAGTTGCATACCCTAGGTCCGACTGTATACCAGTTACAAGTGGTTTCCCCCAGGGTTCAGTCCTAGGACCCCTCATGTTCAGTATATACTTCTCTGATGTACAGACAAGCACAGGAGGGCTTTGGCTGAAAAGGTTTGCAGATGACTGCAAACTAGGGGACATAATTGTTCCCCCAGCTGTTACAGACACCCTCTGGAAGGATCACACTGAGACGGATACCTGGTGTTAATATCATGGCATCAAGCTGAATGCCTAAAAGTGCATAGTCATCCCCTTTGGATATAACTAATTACCTGCAGACTATCAAATAGGTGCTAGTGCCCTACCTACAGAAAAGGTAATAAGGGATCGGGAACCCCAGTAGATAGCAATCTCCCCTTCGATATCCATAATGACAAGGTGGTTAAAATATCCTTCTACATGCCCCCCCTAATCTCTAATGGGTTTGCATCCAGATCAAAGGAGGCCATTGTGACTCTACTCATGACATATTAGACCCATTAAAGTATACAACACCTCATTTGGGGTATACCATACAAAACAAATGCAACAGAAGACCACACCAGTACCACACCAAGAGGATTATTGACCTCAAACAGATGACCTATGCAGCCCAACCTAAGAAACTCCAGCTGTACTCCATTGCATACTACATACTCACAGGTGATCTCTGCTTGACATACAAGGCCCATGTCCAACCTTGTATTGCTGGATATGCTCCACCTAAACAGAGGCCCCTGATGCTCTAGGGGATATACACCTAACCACAACGATGAGTAGGATGTACTGGACAGATAGATTCCTGACCTGGACACTCCCCATGCTTTGGAACATGATTCCAATGTACATCAGGCAGGGCCCCTCACTAGCACTCTTCAAGAGGAACCTTGACGTGTGGATGGGAGAAAGACATGCACGCTGGGGATCACTGCAGTGGCTCTGTTGGACAGAGGCACAGGGAACTAATGGCTCTGCTGTTCAGAGGCACAGGGAACCAACCTATGGGGGTGGTGAAAGCCAACACACTCTAGCTAGGCTTACAAATACCCTTGGTAAGACAGCCTAGTACCTAACTTTGCACATATTACATGTCTTATGTGCATGGATAGTTAACTAGCTCTTCCATTTTACTTTGCTATCATGCTGATAAACTGTTGGGTGACTAAAAGACATATTTATCCTGTTATTGTGTATTGTAAATGCCAATAGACATAACTAATGTTTGCCTAACATTACAGTAATGCTATGTAACTTGTAATACATATCTGCCTACAATACTGTACATTACACAGTTATTGGCACAATACCCCACAATGCAAATCATAATTGCACAGTGGCCCAACCTTCCACATGTTATTCTCAGTAATATACCCATACATATGGCTACAGTTACAATATATCAACATATACTATCCCCTGTTTTAGCACATTCTTGTTGGACCAGCCCTGCCACTGACATCGGCTGATGAGGAGTATTTCTGTTCAAAGCCCTTATATAGCATCCCTTGTGGTGTATGCAGTGTTTGCCTTGTGACCTACAGCAGTACACACAAATACTACAAGCGTTACTATGCTCAACAATACATCATTACAAGATAACTGTTTCCACTATATCGATTGCGTGCACTTTAAATACTACAGAAAGGTACTACATACACAGACATAATGACTGTTCTATATACCTTATTAGTAACCCGAGGTGTCATTAACTGTTGATTCAATCCTTTTCAGTTTGTGTTTCAATGTTCTTTGTAAAACTCTGCTGGTATATACGGTTGGTTTGAATGTGTGATAACACATCCTTTTCTAGTTACATATCGGTAACAAGTGATATCCTGTCCACCAATTGCTGTTCCAAAGTATTTAATTAGATGCACTTCAGCTGTGCAGCTACTCCATTAGCCAATACCATGGCAACAGTGGTGTATAACTCAGTACTCCTTTTGGGCATTGTCCGTTTGCCTTACATTCAAGGAAGACGGCCTGGATGTGTTGTTTGTGATATATTTCAACAGCTATATGGAGACACATAGAGATATATTAGCTTCATGACTCCCATGGACTGTGTGTAATGGCTAGACAATTTTGTTCTACATGTGAGTACAGCTGTTATATTTCAGAACATTGCTACTTATGCAGGGTTTGTTTGTACCTGATACTTCTGCAGATGTTTAAGTCTGGCAAGGATGTTTGGCCAGCTCAAGGCCGTATGGCTATGCATGAACTGATATGTGGTTTATAGTGTGCTCACCAGACATCCTTGATTTGGTTTACAAGTGTAGCATACTGTGCTGTTACTCAGTAATTGCTAACACATCCCGGTGTACACACAAGCCTCTGAAATGGGATTAGTGCAAACAAACCCTGTAACATCAGCAGCTGTTCCATTGTATAACAGCAGCTATTTCACATAGGGCCATGTTAGTGTGTCTCTGACAAGATATGTTAAGGCTTCTGCAGATGTCGTACAGTGAGTGAATGATTTGTGATGTTATTACAGTTTGTATTGTAATATGTTTGGGTGTGGGGGTGATGTTGGTGGGTGTGCATAGCAGATGCAGATGTGTAGGAACTGCTTTTATACATAATTGATATGTGTGTGAGGGTTCCTTCCCTATTTGAACACCTATCCTTTTGTGGAATAATACAATGGTAATTGCAGGCTGATTCATTAAGGCATTGTTATGTGGTTCCTGTATAACATGCAGGTGATGTAAGTCGTTGAATCCCTTCGGTAATACATATGAATGTAATAAAGTGTTGCTACATGAAAGCTGTGTATTTCTGTCATAGGTATTTGCAGTCATCATAACTGTGTTGGTGACTGACCCTCTTTGGCTAGGGTTGCCACCTTTTCATATGGCCATAGTGGGACATTTTCAGGACACACATTAGAATTTACAGACACAAACAAACATCAGAATTTACAGGCCGACACAAACCCACGGTCAGTACAAGGGATAGAACTTTCCTTTCTTGCCTAAATATAAGCTTATTCTTGTAGCAGTTTAGTTGCTTATCTTGTTTCTTGTAACACGTAGGTATTTTAGATACAGAAATAACTATTGTATGCAACTATTACTATACATATGGGACATAATTATGTCCTACAATCCCAGGACATATTCCACGTTTAATATATTTGGTCAGGACACAACCGCCCAAAGAGGGAGTGTCCCTCGCAAAGTGGGACAGGTGGTAACACTATCATTGGCTTATGTCCATAGCACATATTTGTAATAGTGTATAGGCATATACTCTCCATATCCTTTGTTCATAAAGGTTGGTAGTGGCGGAATGTGTGATTGCTATGGTCCATGTTATACACATATATGAACACTTTAACCGCTGTATACAGGATACCTACGGAATCACAAAACCACAGAGTTCTGACGCACACAGTACCGGGACCAGACTCCCATACCCCACATTACTGACAGTGACAGTAACTCGCGAAAGTAACATGAACATGGAACACACACATGCACACACAGACACACTGCTACCCAACACATCCAAACAAATCATCCTGCACTACATATGAGCAGGTGGCCAAGCCCCCCTACACCCCCCATGTAGGTGTCTACGCCCCCCACACCACCCCCTACTTTAATATTCTACCTCCTAAGTCGCACAAACAGACGAACAAAGCTAACCAACACCCACACATTACAATCCCCCAAGAACACACACCACACACAGAACACACACTTACACACACTACAGCCCTAAGAAATGCACTTACACACAGTAACCTACTCGAACCACAACACCAGAAGCACTAACTGTGCCTTAACATCGTGATTTTACACCTCGCGCATCTGGTGTTGCGGTACTGTGTTCTTTCAGACCTTAAGCCTCGGGATTACACGCGTCGGTATGTAAAGCAGTCGGTATGTGGTAGGTATCCCATTTATATGTACCTCCATGGTTATGTAGATGTTGTTAACTTATCTATATATCTACATATATATGTATATCCCCATATATTGACATATATCTCTCTTTCTCCCTCTATATATATATATATATATATATTATATATATATATATATATATATATATATATATATATATATATATATATATATATATATATATATATATATATATATATATATATCTATATAAAACATACGCCTTTCATTGGGTACATGCCGGTTTGTCCTATTTCAACACATTACTACCTTTTGTGTTTTATCCTGTCAGTATACACGACTGCCATTGGTACATCTCAGGTAGCTTAGTGGTATGTTATTGTGATGAATGTGTAGATGGTTGCATGTTCTGATCCTGGCAGTGATATCTTACCTCTCAGAGCAGGAACTGGTAGTGCAAGGGTGATTAACAACCATTTCAGTGGTTGTGTGTTCCACATGTTTATTATTCTGTGGAGAACTACCTATATATGCAAGCTGTGTTTAAGCTATACTATGTAACATGTAAACATCTTTGAAGATTCCTGTCAGTGATACTCCCCATTATTTGGAACTACATCCCTGATTACATTATACAAAACTCCTCACTAACACTCCAGCGTATCCTTGCAGAGTGGGTGGTGAACAGTGGCTACACCCCAGGGATCCCGCAATTGGCTCTGCTCCACAGATGGACAGTTAGTTAATCGATGGGGTGGCGACAGCAGACACATTTTGCCTATGCTTATGAGTGGCCTCGGCAGTTGGGCATGTACCTACCTATGTATCTATGAGCCTGTACATACAGTATGGACAAATGCTGATAGCTTAATTTACTGTTCAGGTATTGACTTACCTTGTGCCAATGGCAGGTGTGTGTACAATAGTTAAGAGCTACCTATGTAGGATGAACACAGTAGACCACCTATACATGACAATTTACAGGTGGTCGTGTGTGTGTGCCATCCATGTTTACTGTGTGTGCAGGTGGAGAAGACTGTCAGTCCATAAGTGCCTACGCTGTCAGTGTGTGTGCTATACGTTCCCTCTTTGCCAAGGCATGGGCATACTGGGCATGCCTCTGTCTGCCTACTGGGGCTAGCACAGTGTGTTCATGGTCTAAGTCCCTCTGTGCCTGTGGGTCCCTTGGCAATGGTGGTGGGCTGTGAGGGCCTTCACCATTCTGTCCCTGCTGCAGCTGTTTCTGCAGGATCATATTGTGTAGCATGGCACATACTATGAAGATGTGGGCACACGTTCCTGGAGAGTACTGCAAGGCTCCACCAGATATGTCCAAGCAACGGAACTGTGATTTTAACATCCCGAACATGCGCTCTATGATGATTCTGGTTTCTGCATGTGCCTCATTATGGCATTCTTGCATGGCTGTGTGTGCATTTCTGATGGGAGTCATCATCCACAGTTCCAGAGCATAGCCATCATCCCCCACCAGTTGGTCATATGGGATGTCCCCCCTGGCAAATACCTGATACAGCTTTGAGGCATGCCAGATGTGGGAGTCGTGATAGCTTCCAGGGCTGCCAACACACACATCCATGATAATGCCCTGGGCATTGCACATGACCTGGCAGTTGATGGAGGGGAATCCCTTGTGGTTTATGTAGCGCCTACCCTGCTCAGCGGGTGGTGACTTGATGTGTATGTGCATGCAGTCTATTGCACCCAGTACCTCCGGGAAGTCTGCCAAAAGGTGGAAGAGGCACTTATTGCTGGCCAACTCCTCCTGCATTCGGGGGAAGTATATGTGCTCATTGGCATGTGGTAACATGGCATCCAGGAACTGGTGGAGTACCCTGGATGCTGATGCCTGTGAGATCCCCATGATATCCCCAGTTGGCCTTTGGAAGGTACCTGTGGCTGGTATTCTCAAGCTTACACATACCTTTGTGTCCACTGGGATGGGTTCCCCTCTGTTACTTCTGGCTCTGAAGCGTGGCCAGCACAGCTCAACAAGTTGCTCCATGATGTCCCTGTCCACCCTGTAATGCTCTACTATCTCCAGATCATGTAGCCTTGGTAGGTTACCCTGGGTCTGAACACTCTTCTCCTCCTCCGGTGCCTGAGATGGTTGTCAGCATCATCCTCCACACCACCGTCAGTTTCCAACACATGCTGGTGAATCAAAGCTATGGCAGCCCCTAACATGTACATATTAAAAGCTCACCGTCTGTATACACCAATGGTGCAGAGTGTTTGGGAATACCCAAGTGTGTGTGTGGGGCTTTCACACCTTATGCTATTGTGCAATGAATGATGCTGATGTAATTGGGTGTGTTTGTGCTATTCCAGCTGCAGGGTATCTTAATTATTGGTTTTACAGCAGGTACTGCTATTGTAAGGGTTTTGGTATTGACTTATGCTTGGCTGCCATGATTCATCTATTGCCCTTTACTTCAGTTTTCAACCCAATTCCCCTCCCATTGTCAGGCATACATCCATCTGCTGCCTTTCTTGTTTTGTACTTTCACAACCCAGGATTGTGTTGGGAAATGTGTTATGTAGCTGATCTACTGCAAGTTTGCTTTGTTCTGCTGTGACAGTTCTCTTTTCTTTGCTGTACGGCACCTCCCCTTTCCTGTTCTGCAGGCAGCTGCTAGCAGCCTTGCTAGCTGTTGTCTATGACCCACTGTGAGTTTCTAGGTGTTAATTACTCATTTGTACTCCAATTACCATGCTGCAGCATTTCCTTATTGTCTTCCCATATCCTTCCTGTTTCAGCTGTGGTGCGTGCCGCGCACAGCCATTTACTGGGTTTCATGCGCGTTTTCATTCACGTTCACATGAACTTTCGGTTACCTTGTGTGTTCTCAGCTAAGCAAAGCTATGGCTACTTCCACACCCCTATCCTGCGGCATTGCTTAGCAACATGCAACATGGATTAGCAATGATCTAATGTGCTTACAGCTACAGCGGCCTGCCCATCTATTGATGTTATGTTTACCTCCAGGCCACTCCTTGGTGTTGTTCCGCTATGCCGTGTGGTACATTCTTACGGTGGCGGGGTGTTTGCGATTCAGTATTACTTGACTCATTTGCATGGCATTGACTGCTAATTCCTAGTTACCGCACAGAACACTGTCACAGACCCTTAGCAACCCTTGCGGCATGGTTGTGGTGTAGCATGCATGCCATTGACTATTATGGGGATATCATGAATTGTGTTATATTGCAGTTTTATGACATCTAAATATATTTTCCTTGTGATCCCATTTGCGCACAGATGCACTGTGGTTTTACTTTGCGTTGGTGTGGCCATGACATTAAATGTTATTTTTTATATGTTGTGCATGTTGTTTTATGCCATTGGTTATATATTTAGCCATTGGCATATGTTAACATTATAATATGTAAGTTTGGTCCACTTTCATGGCTCCAATTTTATGTTTGACAAAATGTAAACCGTTTTTTTTTGGTTTACATTTCTACATGCTTACGCTATGCCTGCACCACTTCATGAATCGCTATATACCTTCATTTGCATGCTTCACTGCTGCACATGGGGTAATTAGCATACATGCGCTGGGAGCTGCGCAGCTCTGACATACGTTGGCAGTGCACGTAGAAACAGCTCTTACTTGAATTGCACGGCGGCCATATTTGGCGCTAGATCGCCGACGCTACTCCGGTGCCTGGCGCAAGCTTCATGAATCCCGGTGACAGTGTTAACCTGTGTCACCAAAGCTAGTAGAAAAAAATGAGAAAAGTCCGTAACTAAAAGCCGTTTATTATGTGTAAAACAAACAAACTGTTGCTTGTTTAGTTGAGAATATTTAAAGAAAGGAAATTAAGTATCCCAAGATTCTGATGAAGTTCTTGAATACATCTGAAACAAAAGCGGTTAATCTTTTATTAGTTTGTTTTATGCATAAAAAACAGCTTTTAGTTACAATTTTTTTTTAAATTTTTTCTACTGGTTCTGGTGACACAGGTTAATGCTGCATCTTTTGGATTATGGTTGAAGTGTGGAGTTTTATTCTTGGTTTGTTTTTGCATTTATTGCCATGTCACAGGAGTTATACAGTGGACAGTTATCTAATATCGACACAACTAGTGGTGTTTGCAATGCAGGGGTTGACTTGACCCTACTATTTCAGTTTTTAACTCAAGTTTCCAACAAAATGAAATTCTTCAGTGGAGCCACTTCTAAGAATTATGGCACAGTGACTCCACATAGTTATGCTTAGGTTTTGGAAATGGCAGAACCCAGATCACCTGGAAGTGCAAATATTGTTGCAGACAGCACTGAGTCCCTTAGTCACTGGTTTGAACAGGAAGTTACTTCACGTTCCCTTGATAGTGCAGCCAGTAAGAGTAAAACCAAGTCTCTTAAGACAAAAATTTTTTCAGTTTGAAAAACTTTTAAAGAAATATAGAGGGCTCCAACTTGATAATGTTTTTCTAACTACTGCATGTCTTAGAAACAGGTTCCTAAGGGGCTCAGTTTATCTAAATTCCCTAACAGACTAACAGAAGGATCACTGTTACATGGGGAGCTGTTGTAGCTTTTTGATCTCATGCATGTTTTGATTACGGACAACAATAGAAGTTTGGCTAAGTTAGAAGGTGATATACAGACACTGCAGGCTAATAGAGCCAAAGACCTATTGTTCGATCATTATAGAGTTATATGACAACGTTTTTCACAACACTGACTGATGAATTGCATTTTAATTAAAAAGAAAAAAGGAAAAAACTGAAACAAGATGAAATGGAATATAAAGAGAAAACAGCATACACGGTTCTGGGGGTGGTGCTAGGAAGTCCAACGAACATCGATCCATTGTCCCAGAGGTGGTTTCAGAGAGTGAACAAATTGATAACTTTTTGGACAATGATGCTTTTTTAGCAGAGAAGCAACTAGTGAAGACGTCTTCGAGGTTACTGGAAAACAAAAACCAACAGCATGAACATTCAACTCTACACCAGACCAAATTTTCTATGAAAAATGAAGTTTATATGAATCCATCAACCAAGCTGAAAGGCAAAATTGAAGAGGAAATGGAAGAAATAATGTTTTCACAACTTGATTGAGAAACAACTATTGTAGACATTTTCAATTTTAAAGTGTTTATGCTATATAATTACAATGACCTGCAGGTCATATCTGTACATGGTGAACCGTTTTCAAAAGGTTTTACATTTATACCAACAAGAACACTGGAACTGGTGGACATTTTGGTAGAATTCAAACTGTTTATGAGAAATATTAATTTTAACATATTGTTTAATAATAACAATCCACCAATGGAATGATTTTCTAGTTTGTTTAGAAAGAGTACTTTTAACCCCCTTTTAAATACTTTAGTTGAACTGTTTGAAAAAAAAATATGTGAAAACAATACAAGAGCATGGTATGTGTTGCATTCTAAAACACCAACTTAAAATATGTCAAAGGAAGACGATGCATTACTTAAGACTTGGAGTACAAACAAAAATATGAGAATTATGAAACCTGATAAGGAGGATGAGGTTGTAATTATAAATAATTTTAATTATTCACAAAAAATGTTAGAATATTTATACAACAGTAACTATTTTTTGCACAGCATCTAAAAATAAAGTTAGCATAGCACATTCTAAAATTAATAATTGGTTAATTTATATCTAGTTGGACTACCAGATACCAAGTAAAAGCGTGGCTTTTTTGAGGGTAAAAAAAAGACTGTCCCCTCTATATTTAGTATTTCAAAAGTACATAACGGGTTTCATAATCCACCATTGAGACTGACCGTGGCAGCTGGGGGCTCCATAATGAACCCATAGCTAAATATCTGGATTCAAAATGAAAGGAAAAAAAACTTCTTCCATGGGAAGATTATGTTTTAGCTGATTCTTGGCATTTTTTAAGAGCTAAAGGAAAGAGGAATTATGTTGGTGATTCAAAGTGCCTTGGAATTGATGTGAAATACTTATTTTCATCTATTCCCCATGAAGAGGGTTTGAATTGGTTTAATGAAGCTCTAATTATGAAAAAACAGTTTAGCCAATATAATATTAATACAATGATGGAAGGTATGGAAATTGTATTAACTAACAATTATGCATATTTTGATGGTGAATTTTACAAACAGATAAGGGGTGCAGTAGTGGGGGCAGCTTTGGCATCCGTATTTGCCAAAACTGTTTTATGGTAGTGGGAGACCAACACCATTTCTGTTTCACCAGCTGTTAGGCACTTGATTCATTATTTCTGTTACCTAAATGATATTTTTATTGTTTGGGGTGGTGATGATGTTAAGCTCCTGGAATTTTTCATCAACAACTTCAACTTATTTTTTAAAATTTACTATGGAGAAGAATGGTAAGCAGTTGAATTTTTTGGACATTACTATCAAGAAAAAATAGGAATGAGAACCAATAAGAAGGTAATATTTTTAGAAAACCAACTTATTCTAACAGTTTCCTTCACTTTGATAGTGAACACACTTGGTGGCAGAAAAGAAATGTGAGAGTGGGGCAAATGGTCAGACTGTCGAGACTGATCTCTGAGGATGAGATCTTTTTAAAAGAACTTTATAAATTGAAAATAATGTTCCTGGAAAGGAACTGTCCAATTAAATTGTTAAATGAAATATCAGGTGAAGTTACAGACAAGCAGATGGATAGTTTTTTATTCCTATTATTAAATATCCTGATAACATATAGGTGAAGAATTATATACGCCTTCTGTTTGTTTCTTGCTGTTTCTTGCATTTACATGCATGCATACCAATGTATATTTAACTATTTATTGTGACCAACTAGTCTTATTACTGTATTGTACTAAGTACAATAAACACACCGAGTTAAACTGCTTCAGTTAATATGCATTTACTATTACATATTCCTTTCGGATCTACAAGCATGCAACACAGATGCTGTCAGCTCTCTATGGCAAATTCGCAAAGCTTGTTTAACATACTCCTTTACATGGATGCCAATATCTAATTAAGCTATGCCAGCACACTTACTGCTTTCTATTTTTCAGCATTTTATACTATTTTTAAATGAACCCTTTATATTTCATTTTGCTCTATATTATTCTTGCAGATTTTTTCCAAGCTAATAATCATGCTAACAAGAGTTTAAATGGAGACAGAATATTATTTCTCTTACAGGTCTATATTATAAGCACGAAAATACTAAACCGTGAACGATCACATGAGCGAAAATGCCAGTAATCGATCTTGCTATTGTGGGGGGGCTGTGCCACCACACCCCCCGATAACTATATATTCTAACTCCGAGGTCACACTACAGTGAGGAAAGTGCAAATATCCCACTCCTCACTGTGACACAACCCCACAATCACACTTTCAATTCCCAGCATTTTCGCTCATGTGAGCGTTCGCAGTTTAGTCTTTTCGTGCTTATAATATAGACCCTTTTCTTACAATAGGTCCACACCAAGGAAAATAGCAACTTTAATGGAGGCATGGTGATTGTTTTCAATTCTGAAGTGCACTATATTAGAGACATTTTATATAGAAATTGGAATGGAGTGTTTGGGACCTTAGGACTGACATCTAAATTAGGAATTAACCCCATTATAGTTTTTTAAGAAAGGTACAAATATCAAGCCTTTATTGGAAAGAGCAAATAAAACCAACAGATGTAGTAGTGATGGCAATAATAGGATGTAGAAATGTGGGAAATGTTCACAATGCCCATTTATTTTGGAAGGGGACAAAATAAATATTATTAATTATCCCTTGCAAAAGGGAAATATCCATGTGATACAAATGGAGCAGTATATGTTACCATTTGCTCCTCTTGTTCAGTATACTATGTAGGGAAGATGGAATAGGCACTGAAAAAACATATTTACCAGCATAATTACGCCATCAAAAATAATGAAATGAATAATGCTGTAAGTAAACATGCAGCTAATTGTCCAAAATGTATTATTTTTTTTTTAATTTTACAAAAAGTGATAAAAGAGAAAAGGGGTGGTAACTGAGAAGCATTTTCAGAGTACAGAGAACTTTACTGGCAACTGCTATCGTATGCTTTCTGCTTCCCAGGTTTATATGAAAAAATTAGTCTTAACAGTGCCTTAATTTTAAGAGTTGACAAGATATAAATATGTTTTTCCCTTACAATATTGATCAGACTAATTAACAATTTTAGATTTAACTGTTTTGGAATAAATTGGACAGTTGTAACTGCCTGTTACACTGTGATATATAACCTATTGGTTTAGTCATTTATAAACATGATTTAGAAAGGTGTTTCTTTAAGGAAATTAATTGGTTGTTTAGTTGAGAGTATTTAAAGACAGGAAATTATGTATCCCAAGATTCTGATGAAGTTTCTGAGTACATTTGGAAAGAAAGCTCAATCTTTTATTAGTTTATTTTATGCATAATAACTAGCTTTTAATTACAAATGTTTTTGTTTTTTCTACTGGTCCTGGTGACACAGGTTAACAATGCATCTTTTGGCTTAAAGTAAACCTGAAAACCACTTTAGGCATAAAAGAAGGATTAGTTCTCAACCAAACCTTGACTCTGTCAAAAATGAGATAAGCTTGGCTCACCATCAGAGCTTGCAATGCAAATATTCTTCTTGTAAAGATCAGAGCACTCAATAAACTATTTTCCACGTAGGGAACCTCAAGTCAGCCAGATGAGATGGTTCAGCTGGAGCAAGTGTTAACTTCTCTAACACAAAATAAAAATCCAAAGAGGAGCCACTTTTTTTAGGCCTCTTATGTAATATCCCTTTCAAAAACATTCTGACTTGAGAATGCACTGAAAGAGGAGGATCCATGGGCAGTCATGCTGAAATGGCCATGAAATACACTTTGATAGAGGAATAAGACAGACCATTACAAAAGTAAGTCACACAAATATTGCAGAATGAGAATAGGTGCTGGTTATGTTGTGGCACCAACTAGAAAACTTTTTTTCCATTTGCCTATATATGATTTGTTAGAAACACACTTTCTTGCCTCCATTAATACCAGCTCCATGTCCTCAGTAAACAGCTGCCTATAAGAAGGCCCTATAATCCAAGCAGTCAGCTGAAGTTGATTGGGAGTCAGAATGTATCAAATACCCTTGTTCTTGTGTTAGTAAATCCAGTCTGTGAGGAAGCGTCTGGTAATTGCCCCTGGCCCGTTCCAAATGATGAGTGAACCACAGTTGGCTGGGTCAAAGTGGAAAGAGTGAAAAAGCATACAGAAAAATTCCTGTCCAAGGAAAAGAAAAGGCATCTGTCTTCCAGATCTTCTCGCATGGATTCATAGAGCAGAAATTTGCCAGCTGATTGTTTAGACAAGAGGCAAAAAAGGTCTACTTGAGGAAGTCACCACAGGAATCCATTAAATAAATCTAAATATAAATCTATTTTTCCTGTGAAAGAAAATCTCTTTATACTGAGGTGACTAGCAGGTACCACAGGAAAACAATCCTGTGTGATAGAGTCAAAAAGACTTCTGAATATTCTCTTGGAATCCTAGCTTATACAGGAGAACTCCTGCCCAAGTGAGAGATTCCTGACACCTTCAAAAGACTACAAAGATAACCAAGTCACTTAAATATGGAAAAATGTGGATATCATGTTGGCTGCAATAGCTATGAAAGGAGCAAGACTCTGTGAACACTCTTGGAATAGTGGGTAGCCCAAAGGATAAGGCAGAAAACTGATAATGTGATCCAGACACACAGACCCTTAAGAAATACCTGAAATCTGGATGAATAAGCATGTGATGAATAAGCATCTTTTAAATCTAAGGTTACTAAAAAACTCAAATGAGGAAGAAGGGGTAACAGATTGTTAAATGAAAGCATTTCAAACTTGGGTACTAACATATATTGGTTTAGGAAAGAAAGGTCCATATCTAGTCTCAAGGCATCTTCTTTCTTTGGCACCAAAAACATTCTTGTATAAAAACCCTTTACGAACTGAGAAGGAGGAACTGTTTCTATTACCCACTGAAACAACATGTGCTGTATGACAGGAGGAAACTGAGGGGTTTGATATGGCGGATGTTGAATACATTCCTGGAAATTTTCATCCCACTGCCATCTATAACCTTGCTAAATCAGCCTCAGAACTCATTTGTCTGAACAATCCTTTGCCAGAGAGAGACAGAGTGGAGAGTCAGGCTTTGTGGAAAGGATAAGAGACTGCCATGCTGGAATAGAGCGACAAAGTCCTTTATGCAGTCATTCTGCCTTATTGATTGTCCATTGTTCAGGGGGTTCCTGCTTTATTTTTGGAACCTCCCTGAAATCTTTTTTTTTTTTTTTTTTTAACATTTAGTTACCAGTATTCTGCTGAAACATTTTATTTTTGTTGTTTGTCAAAACTGGATAAGAGAGCAGAACATTCCTTGGAAAATTTAAAGAAGGAGGGCTGAAAAATCTAAGAGATTACCTATATCAGCTTACCTCTCTCATCACATTTTTCAATAGCCTCTGCATCAGAAGGTCCAAAACCTAAATTTCTATCCAAAGGAGAATTTAAAATCTTATATTTACAATTTCTGGGTTGTTCTAAGAATGCAGCCTGGCAAACCTCCTCAACACAGTACTAGTGGTTACAGTCCTGAATGTGGTACCTACAGGGTCATAAACCCTCTTTAAGCTGATAAACCTCCACCTGCAGCATTAAGTGATTTAGAATCCAACAGAATACATTACTAGGCTGAGACAACTTTTCCCCCAAGACTCTATCCACTTGCTAATGTTGAGTTAGATGAAAACAAGGACCTCTTTTTAGAGTTGTGAGCTGGAGAAACCACAGGTGGGTCAGCTGACAAAGAAGCAAAGAGAGCTTGTATTTATTTATAGCATTTTTAGGAAGTTGTTTACTAACCAGACATCTTCTAAGGCCAGAAACAGAGGAAGGCTAAGTCAAAACATTTTGAATACCATCCTCACAAGATCATAACCAGTCCAGACTACTTCCAGTCAAATACATCTCTAAACCTAGTTAGCATCTGTGGAAAGATGAACACCTGCTTGGGTTTCCAAAGAATCAGACTGGATGACTCACAGTGTTCGCCAATGTCTGCATTAGAGTCCCCATAAAAAATATACAACCATGAACTGATCTCTAGAGAAGGTAGCCCCACAGTAATTCTGAATAGGAGTGCAATTATAAAGATTAGCTGACTGCAAAGCACTATTAGCTAAGGAAACCACATCAGTAGTAACCTGATTTTCTGCAGTGTGGTAAAGTTTCTGTTTCTTCTTACTGTGAACTACAATTGTGGACAAACTATCTGGGTATACAGTATTATGCCTGGCAAGGGGTCTCTTACCCTGTACTTCTGCACCTAAAGGGTTTGATTTTCTCATATCCAAACAAGGTACTGAACAGCCATGGAGGATGTGCCTGACCCCCATACCAAATAAGGCTGTGGGCTCACACCAGAGGGTGATGGGGAAAAGGTAAGTGGTCTGCCAGGTAACTTAAGGCAGCTACAGATTCACAAATCACAGGCTGAGGCATGTTTTTGTTGAGCTTTTTCTTCTTAGGTGCAACTGGATTTGACGGGGGAGCCATATCAGGATCCATCAAGCCAGGAGGAAAACACCATCCAGAATAATACACTGATGCTACTAAGGGCTGAGTAGGGAGCAGCAATAATAGAAAATAGAAAATATGTCCCCACACAGCACATAGGACTAAACTACTTAATATATAGCAGAAACAGTTAAAATGTGCTAAGCCTTGTTCTGTAAGCCACACAGTATCATAAACAACAGCACTCACAATCACAGTACCATATGTCAGTGAGGCAGTGTGAATGATGATCATCTAAATTTCTCTCCAAAGTAGAATTTAAAATCTCATTTTTTACATCTTCTGTCAGATTCTGAGAATACTGCCAGGCAAACTTCTTCAACACACTACCAGTGGCAACAGCTCTGAATGCACTATCTACAGAGTCATAAACACACTTTAAACAATACGGACAGACCTGAGAAATGAAAGAAGCTAAACTACACACATCAGATTTTTCGTCACAGGAGGGAAATGCAGACAAAACATTCTTCATACTTTCACAATTAGTCAGAATAAAGTTTAACATATGAGCCTGAGAATTCAAAATTATAAAAAAAATAAAGATACAAAGCATACACTGTTTCCCCAAATGTATCAATTATTTTCCTTGTCAAAAGGAACAGGATTACAATTAACAAAATGCTTGGCATCAGTTGGATTACCTAAAGCTATAGCTGCTGGGTCATGTCTGGGATGAGTATGTAAGAACTTGAATGACTGAGGAACTTTGTACATTCTATCTGCATTCTTAGGTCCAGCAGGTTGGCTGTTATATAAACCACAGGCTGTAAAACATACCCTACAATGTTGACAGCAATGGGGATGGGTATAGGTTCTGGAAAATCCAGTTGTAATAGCTGATAATATTTTCTGAGGGACTGAGAAACCTCACTGTCCTCCCACTGAAAACCCTGTCACATTCTGGAAATAGTCTCAGAAAAAGAGAATCCTTCACAGAAAGATTCGGATACCATGCTCTCCTCTGAGTCTGAATTAGAAATCTGATGAGAAAAACCTTCACCAGTCCTATCATATTCCTCTACAGATTCAATTTCTTCAATCTCTTCAGGAAAAGAGGAGTCCTATTTTCTTTTACCAGAGACCACCTTATAAGAAGGGGCAATAGCCTGTACTGGACCCTTAGCCAGGCCTAATAAACTACTCCTGTCCAGAAGAACTGGTGCAGGAGAAGATAAATGTTTAGGTTTCTGTTTATTTGTGACAGGAAAGTTGGGGCAAAAATGTTTCTTATTGGCTTAATTAGCTTCTTTTGGGATGAGCACAACATTCTGACTAAGCAGAATAACTTTCCTTGTACCTTCCCCAAGCCTAACAACAGTGGCTCTCCTTTGCCCACTTAGTGAACCCCAAAAACTGCAGTGGATTTGGTTAACACCCAGTCCATAGTTGCTGTATAGACAACACTACACGTATCTGGGGAAAAAGATGATTGGTCTAAAGAACCAGCTTTGGCCACAGCAGAGTCCCCCACCTGTGACTGAGACAAATTGATGGCCTGCTGTGGTGGCAAAGGCTGTTTATTTGACTTTTTCTTTTTGTGGCTGAAAGAAGAACCGACAGTGGGATTGTAGTTTGTTTCATGGTGAAGCCAAGAATGATGCTTCTTTCCCATGGAGTCTAAGAAGAACAAACCCTTAAAATAAAAAAAAAAGTATTTTCAGTAACTTTTCCTATTCAAAAGACAATAAAAAACACTCAAAAACACTTTACCATCCCCAAAAGTAATTTAAGCACAGTTTCATCAAAGAAAAAAACATTTTTAGTTTGTTTTAACCAACCTTAAACTGTCAGAAACAAAAGTGCACTCCCATTTAAAAGTGAAATCTTGTGACAGTCAAAAAAACTCCTATTCTTAGTTTAAAAAACATTTTCCTAAACAGGAAAGTAAGTTTAAACAATAACTATAAAATGTGGAAGGTTTTTCCCCCAGGGAACGTCTCTGCCCAGCCATGGGACAGCGCAAGCTGACTGCTGATCCTCAAAAGCCCACACAGAAGTACTTTCTTCAGTGGTAGGAAATCTCCAAAGGGATTAGTGCCCAAACCTGCCTTTTAGTCAGCTCAGGAGGATAGGGGAGAGCAGTGTATTATGGGTAGAAGAGAAGTAGCTCCCAGACTGAAGTCTCTGAAAAAGGTGAGCATTGGATCTGATAGCCCATAGGTTGAAGCCAGATGGAAAAGACAACCTATATAAAAACTAGTACATACTAAGATTATGCATTTATTGTTGTAAAGATGGTATGGGCCAGCTTGAAACGGAATACATGTATAGGACTGCAATCATAGGATTGCATATATATTTGCTGAATCATCAGAGTCAAATATAGTGAAAGTTTGAAAGCACGAAGAGAAATGTAAGATGGCATTTTTGTTTAGTTTAGCAGAAGATTTTTTGGAGCAAATTGGCAATGGAAATCAAACCTGAAGTAGATATGAATCAGATAGCAAACAAAAGTGCTAAAACCAAAAGAACGAATATAAAGAAAAGGACCAGAAGACAAGGAAAGAAAACTGGAAAATCTACAAATGTAGTGGTAGATACAGAGAACTTTTAGAACAAGAATGTTGACCAAGATTTGAGACAGGAATGGTTAAGGAAAGGTGAATTTAAACAAAAAGATGAAAGGCTAATGAAGGTGGCCAGAGACAATGCACTATGTACACTCTGGTTTACAAAGTCTCTATTAAAAAAATAGGAGGAAAAATAAATGTAGGTGCTGTAAAATAGAACTGCAAACAGCTGTAAATCTCATTGCTGGATGTGATACACTCATAGCTCAGAATCTGAATACTGAAAGGAACAATAATGTGCCAAGACTGTTGCAATGGGCACTGTGCAAGTTACAAAATGGAAGTAGCTGAGAAAACATAAACCACAAAGCATTAGGCAATGATGTAATATATATCACAATTGATCATCCATTACTAGCAATTCAAAGAACCAATGCAAGAAAAACCAAAATTAGGTACTTACCATAGCTATAGATCCATGTTGTCTGTTTTTCATCCAATTCAACTGTAGGTTGTCAGATCCAATGGGATCTGACCTCGGCACAGACCAGGAAGATCTTGCTTCAGGGCTCTGACTCCTCCTGTACCCATAATTCCCTGTGCTCCACCTAATCACCTCAGATCTAGTTTGCTCTACTTAGAAATTCTAGTTACTATCACAAGCAATAAAATGAACTAGTATCAGCTAGCAAATCATCTTGTAGTAAATAGCAGGTACATTTTAAGTAAATGTAAGAGAGGCCTAGTTCATCCTACTGGATCCTGAGAAATGCAAATTACAATTTTGAGAGGGGTTGGTGGGTGGGATGTTGAATGGGGCAAAAAATAGGCAACATGGCTCCATCATTAAGGTAAGCACATAATCTTGTATCCAGTGCTGTCTATTTTTGTCCTATTCAACTGTAGGACATATTCCCAGGGCAAGGACTAAGGGCTGTTCAGACTCATGGATGTATATTCATGAGAATGGTGGAGCGAAAGGATGAATGAGATCTGGATTGTTCATCCAATTTGTAATAAGAAATAAAGGTGTGAACTGTAAACCAAATAGCTACTGATCAGATATCATCGATAGGATATCGGATTGTAAATGCTGTAGATGCAGCCACAACTCTGATTGAATGTGTTATTAATTTAGATTGCAAAACCATGTCTTTTTTCTTATATACAAAGGTGATACAGTCTGAAAGCCATCTGGACAATGTAATTTTGGAAACTGATTCCTCCATTTTCTGTTTTGACAAAGTAACAAACATCTGTCCTGATTTCCTGAATGATCTTGTCTTGTGAAGGTAGAATGGCAATTGATGATATACATCCTGTTTATGTAACATGTAGTCACCTTTATTAGAAAATATTAGAAAGACATCTGGTAAATGTCTAGACTGGTTTAAGGTTATTTCAGATGCCACCTTTGGTAGAAAAGAAATATTGGTTCTTAAAGAAACTCTATCCTCATGAAAGACCAGACAGGGCGGTTTAGAAGAAAGGGCTTGTGCCTTTGGCTGAAGTTACTGCTACTAGAAAGACAGTTTTCCACATGAGAAACTTGATGTCTGCTTATGCTGCAGGTTTGAAGAGTGACTGAGTCAATGCCTGGAATACAATGGTAATGTTCCAGGGAGGCACCGGGTCTCTTTTAGGTGACCTAAGAAGAAACATTCCCTTTAAGAAGGCTTTTGATATTTTTAAGGAGGCTATGGAGGAATTTTCCAAGCCTACATGGAAATTGGAAATGGCCGTTAACTGTACCTTGACCGTGGAATAGTTGGAACCAGCCTGAAATAACTCTGAAAGAAACTGCAGACTAGTAGGAACTGGAAATAAGAATGGAAGTAGACCTTGAGAAAATACCCAGATAGAAAACTTCTTCCACTTGTTAAGATAAACCTTAGTAGTAGACTTTTTCTAGGAAGTAGTGTGAATGTGTAATACTGATGGGGTAAGCCAAGGAAGAACAATGTGGTTAGCTTTATGGATTTCTGATCTGGAGGAGGCAATCCAGACAGGTGAAAAAGGAGGTCTGGAAAGTGGTCCAGGATCTATGGTGAATGAACTAGTATAGGATATAGGAAGGGAAATCATGTTTGTCAAGGCCAAATGGGGGCTATGAGGATTACCCTGGCCTTGCATATCCTTGCTTTCTGCATGAAATTGTTCATCAACTGAAGGGGAGAGAAGGCATAAAGGAGACCCTGGGGCAAATGATGAACACGAGCATCCCTTTGTGACTGTTCCTGTGCAGGAACTAGGGCAAAATAACTGTTGCATTTGTTGTTGTACTAGGAGACAAAAATATTGCAGCAAGGTTGTTCCCAGTGACTGAATATCTCTGCAGCCAGTGTTGAGTTTAGAGACCACTCATGAGGTATCAGGATACATCTGCTCAATCTGTCCACCAGAACTTTGGAGTTCCCTAAGATGTGCATTGCTGTGAGAAAGTGCTGTGAAGACATTGCCCACTGCCATACCCTCATGGTTCCTCAGTGGGAAAGAGTGTGTTCCTCCCTGCTTGTTTAGATACCAGACTATAGACATATTGTCTGTCTGAACAGTTATCACCCCCCTGGGAAAAGCATCCTGGAGGGCCTGCAGCTCTAGGATAACCACTCTCATTTCCAGAATATTGATGTGGAGTTTTATCTTTATCCACAACTAGCAGCATAGGACAGTGTTTCCCTTGAAGTGCTGCCCCCAACCCTAGGAGGGAAGTGTCCATTGTCACTACTGCTGCAGAGGAATCCCTCATGAACTTGTGTCAATGATAGGAATGTTATCCACCAAGATGCATGGTTTCTGCAATATGGAATGATTTATATCTTTGAATAAAGAGGACTCTGAGCCTGTGACAACTGCACTGCTAAGATCTACTGAAGAACTCTTATGTGATATTTCACTGATGAAACCAACAGAATGATCAAAACCATTTATCCTAGCTGTCAAAGGAAAAATATACTTTAAAAATGATCAAAACATGGTAGGTTCAGGTTAAGGCACTTTAATCTTGCAGCAAGGAGACAAAAACGTGCTAATACAGAGTTTGTCTAACCAGAAACAGGAAATGCATTCATTTTTATAGGTTATCAAATTAATCCTGTCCTACCATGCTGACGTAACAGATTACCACCTTTTCATCATCATCTGCTGACCATCTTTCCCATGAATTTCTGCTGATTTAAACAATTTTTATGTGAAACTTCCTGAGGAAAACAACATGGCCTTGGTTACTTTCAGTTAGATACTTGTTATGTTACATTCAAGATACTACGGCTAAATCAAGCACAATGCTAGCAGTTCATTTCTCTAATAATCCTTTGTCTACCTTATCTCTAAATTACTGCAGCTGCAGAGGTTCCCATCATCTGGACAAGGCTGTTTGTCTAGAATCATTACATTTATAATATAGAGTATTGTTCATTCATATGCTTCTGACCTAGCAGATAAACACCTGCTTCTCAAGTACATTTCCACAAGGCATGAACAAGAATATTGCTGTTCTAGCAGTTACTAGGTCAGAGGGCAACTTGCAAGTTTCAGTAAGCATGCTGCAGTTTTCAAAAAGCATCTTTTTCAGTCTCATATGAAACTCAATTTGTATATAACACAGTGCATGAAAAATGGAATGAAAAGCATATTAAAAACACTTGATTCTTAATTTGGCATTAAGCATACACACATTAATACATATTTTTCTAACACTAGCATTCAAAGTATTAGTCTGGGGAGAATAATATCTCATGAGAGTTGAAGCTGTTAGTTGGATGGAAAGCACCCTGCAAGGAGGAAAGATGACTATTTGAGAAACTGTATCCAGGTGGCATCCAATAAATTCTATAGTCTAAGTTGGAGTGAGTTGACTTTTTTCCATACTGAAGGTAATGCCCAATTCCTGATGTAACCAGAGCAAAAGGTCTATGTGTTGACACAATGTTTGATGCGAGGTAGCTGTTAGGAGCAAACTGTCCAAATATGGGAATACCTGGATTTCTAGCAGACACAGCCATGCTACTACTATTACTGCCATCCTCTTGGTGAACACCATGTGGGCTGTGGTGAGACCAAAGGGGAGCACCCTGAACTGATAATGATTGGCTTCCAGCCTGAAATGGAGAAATTTCTGTGAACCACCCTCTATCTTTATGTGACAGTATATGTCCTTGAAATCTATCCAGATGTCCTTCCTCAGAAGACGCAAAATGGACTGAACTATGACCATCCAGAATTGTGTATGTTTCATGAATTGATTTAAATGACTCATATCCAAAATGGGTCTAAGGTCTCCTGTTTTCTTTTAAACTAAAAGGACCTTGAATAAACTCTGGATCCCTGATGGTCTTTGAGGGCTGATTGGACGACTCTGTTTTCCTAGTAGCTTTGAAATTTCTGCTACTGCTAGTTCCTGCTGATTGTGTGGGACATTGGGAACCAATCTCTTCTGTTTTGCAGGATGGCAAAATATATAGCCTCTGGAAATGATGTCTAATACCCAGAAATCTGTTGTTATACTTTGCCAGGCTAGAGGGTACACAAACAATGACCCCCTCCCCCGACTGCCTCTAGAGTGCAGCAGTCAGGCAATCTCTCAAGGATTTCTCAGAAAAGAGCTCTCTGAAACCCTGATTTTGTGGTCTGTTTCCACCTGTGAGGTGACATCCATTCTGATGTCTTCCTGCTCTGCCATAGGAAGGCCTTTCACTAGAAGCCTCTTGGTAAGATCCCTGTGGATTCCTGAATCACATCTTCTTACCAGACCTCTGATTCCTAAAAAAGGATCTCAAAGGAGTGAAGAAGCAAATCCTAGCAGCAGAGATGGTCTTATCATCTTGCTTGTTTCTAGTAAGACTTTCCTTGGCCTTAGGACCAAACAAAGTAGATCCGTCATAAGGGGCATTAATAAATGAAGTCTTGAAACTTTCCATGAAGTCACAAAGACTCATCCAAATGTGCTGATGTACTGTAATGCTGGAGCCGGCTGCACTGGCTGTGCCATTGGCTGCATTAGAAATCAGTCACATGGCCAGTTTAGATGAGGATTGAAGGGCTAATAGCTGAGATTCCACTGCTTTCTGGATATATTTTGGCAGGGCTCCTGAGAGAAATTTAAAGATCTCTTTGGTCAAATCTCTCTGAAATCGAGTGACATGTGCTAAATAGTTCAGCTGTCATAATGCAAAAGATACTGAAGCAAATGTCTGTTTCCCAAAATGCTCCAATGCTCTTGACTCCTTGTTAGGAAGATGGACCAAAGTGCTCTCTTCTGAAAGTTCTTTCTTGGTTGCTGCAGCTACCACTATTGCATCCCCAGGTGGCTCCTTGCTCCAATGCTTTCTGTCTGAAGGTGTTGGCAAGATTTTATTGGGCTTCGTTGGGATGGCTTCCACCATGTCAGGATCATTCTATGCCCATTGCGCCATGAGGCCAACTAAAGGGATAATTGGAGTTACCATCCAGAATGTTTTTGGGGAAGAACCAAAGGGCTCCAGCAACACATACCCTTCTGCAGAAGGATGTACAGTAGACCACCCCTTCTGTTTCTTCAATTCCAAGATTTCACTGAAGGTGACATCTTCAGGCAGGGATCTGTGGGATCCTTCTCCTTCATCAAAGTCTGCGTCATCAGTGACAGACTCTGGAGAGGAGTCAATGTGCTTCCACTTACATGTTTGCTTTTGGTGAACCTGCTCTATGGGAATCCCAGAAAGTTCTGAGTCAGACTGGCAGCTTATTAGATAAGTCTCCTGTGGTCTTGTTTCTGAATGTCCCTGTCTAACAGAATGAGGATGGATATAGCCGGGTTCAGTGCAGAGTTCAGGTGGCATAGGTCTTGATGAAGGTATCTTATCCCTCGCAGCCAAAAGGACTCTCCGAAAAGCATTGAAAGCAGATAAAGCTATCAGCTCCATAGGAATCCTATCCAATGATGTTGGTAAAAATCCTTCAGAACCAATAAGCCTTGACTCTGAAGTGGATCCTGCAGCCAGGTTTTGAAATCCAAGGCACTGAGGTGTAGGGCTGGCTCCAAGAGTCTCAGTGTTAACCCCTCCTCCTGCTCCCCTGTGCCAAAGACAAAGCTCCAAGAATCTTCCAGCTTCAAATGTGTCAGGCCCAGCAGAGTGAGGGATCCAGTCAGAGTCGAAGTGGAAAGAAACACTGGCCCCTATGACAAAAGGAAGTACTGGCAGCACAGCTAGCTGGAATTTTGTAAATAATTATATGTCAGTTGTGAATATCAAACTAATTTGTATAAGATGCTTGTGTTGCAAATGTATTAGAACTGTATGTCATGTGTATCTCAAACTGCTATGTAGAGATGTTTGTGTTGAAAAAGTATTTGTAAAGTGCTTATGCTTAAAATGTATCCACAGTGTACCATGCACTATTGTAACTGTTTAAATGTATATGGTAACAGAGGAAACCAGAGGGTTAACCTCAGTCCAGCAAACTTTAGAAAAATATTTGAAGTTAAATCATTTTATAGGCTAGGCTATAAAGATGCTAGCTGACAGGATTCAATGCAGCTAGAGACACCAAGTCTGTTCTAGGAAGCCTTCTGTATTGTCTTTGGGGTGGACTAATTGCTACTTTGGAAGCATGAAGGAATACAATTGTTTTATGATTTCCAGCACCTGTCAAAGATCTGAGCAAAAGCCCTTATCTGGGTATTTTTACAGGTAGATGCTAAATACTGCCAGCTACCAGAAATGGGGGTTTGCATGAGAACTAGAAGTCAGATGACCAGAAATTATGTCATTCTGCAAGCTAACTCAGCAGTAATATTTTAGATATTATTTTGAGAAGTCTCTGAGTGAGCCAGAGCATTCTGCCTTCTGTCTTGGACCTGACAACAACAAAAAACATTTACCACATCTGCCTTGCTCTAATTAAGTAAGTTGCTGGGGTATAGTAACTCTCTTAGATACAGTCAGGAATATAGCGAAGCTTAGTTTAGATTGTTTTTCTTTATTTGTGTGAGCCTGTACTGCAATGTTATTTCAAATATTTCCTGTGGTTTTGAACTCTGATGTCACTGTAAATATATATACTGAGTATTTTCTTGTTCTTTTATTTTTTATTATTAAATATATTTAAACCTTTCATTGTGGCTGATTTGTATAGATATATTTAAGTTTTGAAAGTCCTTGCATATTTATTTGGTGACACTGTGTGGGCTGCTCCTAATAGCCTTGCTCTTGGCCAAACTGCCATTTGTATTAGTATTAATATTACACAGTAAAATTACCGTTTGTTAAGGGCCTTAAAGTAGCTGATAAGGAGTGACTGGTGGCAGTGGTAACTACCTTATAGTCTGGGCAGAAGGGGTCATGGCTAATAAACCTGTGCCAGCCTTTCCCATGTGTGTGTGTGTGTGTGTGTGTGTGTGTGTGTGTGTGTGTGTGTGTGTGTCTGTGTGTGTGTGTGTGTGTGTGTGTGTGTGTGTGTGTGTGTGTGTGTGTGTGTGTGTGTGTGTAAATCAAATCTCAAAGAGTGTGTGTGTGTGTGTGTGTGTGTGTGTGTGTGTGTGTGTGTGTGTGTGTCAGCTACTTGGGAAGGGATATGAAGCACTGGCTGGACAGAGAGGGTGCTGGAGATCTTGGCTTGGTTACTCAGCTGAGATCTCAACCCTATATTTGGGCCAGTGGGGAGTCTTATTGGGGATTTGGAGAAAGAGGAACCAGCTCCAGACTGACTGTGGTCTGTGTGCTCTTCAGGGAAATTGCATTTGATGCAGAGAGATGCATCTGGAAATAGAGTGTGAGTACCTGTTATCCTCTCAGTGAATGTCCCCCAAAGTTGACAGTGGTAAGGATTGAGGCTCCTTGATTACTGGTTGGCAGTGGTGGGTCCTCACAGTCCTGAAATAGATACCTCAAGGCAGATCATTGGTAAGCCAACCGGACTCGATGGCCAGACCACTGTCGGAATGGGTAAAGGAGGGGTGGTCAGTACTGTACTCGGTATATTCAAGGGTGATGGTACAAGAGAACTCTGAGCTAAATCTGAGCTCTAAGGAATCTCATCACTCTCTTGACATCTTGCTCTGAAAGACCCCTGTAGAAGCAGGGGGGGAGACAAAGAAGAAGGTCTGGAAGGTCTCCTGTCCTATAAAATGGGTGAATGTAGCCTGGGACATAACGGTTCTGGTGAGAACTGGGGCAGATCAATGCTGAACAGATCCAAATAAGTGATGGATTTGAGTGCTCAGAAATCTCAGAATTGGGTCCTGGAGCAAGAGCTGGATCCAATGTCCTTTTCCTCACTTCTTCTGGCTTGTCTATTTTTCCTTCTTTTTCAGTTTTTTCTTTTGACTTAAACTTTTCTGTCTCTTTAGTTTTCTTTTCCTTGCTGGCTAGCAAAGTTGAAGTAGAGGGAGTCAGCTCAGAGGGAAGAATCCCCTTGACTATCAGCTTTTCCATCCTTTGTTGTAGTGCTCTAGTGCTGAAAGAAGCTTAAGCTTGACATAGGTTGTCAAAATGTTCTGCCCTCAGGTAGTAAACACATTTTTGATGAGGATCCATGGGGGCAGTTTGTGCCAAGACTCAATACATTTTTTTAAAACTCTGTGTCTGTGATATGCTGGACCTTTAATAATAATACTGAACTATCAGTCTAATAAACAATCTGCCCCAAGGGTGAAAAACTTCAAATTGCACAGATAAGTATTTTAGACACTACGGATATAAAGAACAGCACTGCACACTACAAAAACACTATAACTACAACTCTACACTATCAAAAACTGGTAATGCACACTAATTTAACTAGAAAATCTGCTAACTATGCAGTGGCCTAAGGAAAACACTGTTCTATATGGGAGGAGTGATAAAATGATACAAGGCAGTCATTACCAAATACAATCCTGGGTATATGACTAGAGTATATATGGTATTACACTGGGATGAAATGGCTAGGCATGAAATGACCTTCAGGTTGATAGCCTAACCCCCTATGATCCTATGATCCTAAAAGTCTTTTGAAATAAAACGAAGTTCTAGGAGCCCTCAAAGACACAGCCAAACTCTTTCATGGCATGTGAGATCTGGGGTGATTAGGTGTAGCACAGGAGTTAAGGGTAGGGAAAGAGGCAGAGCATGAAGCAAGATATTCCTAGATAGTGCTGATGTTGGATTCTGTCAGATTCGACAACCCATAGTTGAATCAGACAAAAATAAACAACACTGGATCCAGATACTGTAATCCATGAAAAAAAAAACAATAGAGTTAATCACTGAAATTGTCGCAATCAGCAATTACAGTGTCTTACATACTTACAGGCACAAAGTCATAAAGTAATAGGATTTGTAAGCAGAAACAGGAGTAATGTTGAAGAAAGATACCCAGGCAGTTGCATTAGTAGTAGGAACAATAGGACTAATAAAAAATGAAAAATAATTTACAATCATGTTTAAATATGCTACCTATACACATAACCCCATATAAACTGCAGAAGGAGGTATTTCTTGTTAAATGTGGATGCTGAGAACAGCACTCTCAACAACATTAAAGACTGAAGAAATACTAATCTCATGAACTTTAACTGTATCCTGACCTAGGAATGGGGTCCATTCCCATCACAGTATTAGAAACCCAAAATATCTGGAGAAAGTGTGAGATGCTGTGAATGAGACTTGACACCTGCACTATATTTCCCTCCAATGTGAGAGCTGCATTAGAGTGCTACATTAATAAATAAAAGACCCTTGGATTTAAGTAGAAGTATTGTGTTTCAGAAGCGGCTGTCATATTTTTTTAATGCTGCATGTCCTCTAGCTAAGGCCTATAGTTAAGGCCTTGTTGAAAACACAACATACAGAATGCTAAATATGGCCAGGAATGTGTCTACTGGTGTGATATTTTTAGTCCCTAGTAAGACTGCCTGAATTATGTAATTGCTGCTTAAAGAAAAGCACTGACTATTTTTGACTGGTATTTAGGAGCTTCTGATTACTTAATTATTAGCCCATTTCTCATTCTGGTAAGTGGCCTGGCCTGCAGGAGGCCTTTTCTAATTAACCTGTTATTCATTTATTTTTATTACGTAGACCTGTCCACTAAGACCATGGGTTAATTTTTAAGAGGCAATCTTGAACACAATAGAGCTAACAGACTCAATAAATTTCATACATTAAATATCCTAGCAAGGACACATGTTCACAGTTATGCAGTACTGCTTAAAAGCATCGTCATGCGTTAGTATAGTAGTGTCTGACACCCGTAATTATGATCATGCCATATAAATTTTTCCTTGATGGAGAAGGCTGAGTTATGTATAAAGTAAGGCCTTAACTAGTGGGCTTACATCATCAGGAAAACACTTAGGACAGCTGCATCTGAAACACAAGACTCCTACTTAAATTAAATGGTCTGTTATTTATTTATGCAGCACTTACGTACAGCTGATACTGCAGTAAAAATATTTCAACTGGGCTCCTCCAAACCATTAGTAAGCAGTCTTGCTTTAAATCAGGAAAAGCCTGTCTGGAAAAATGAGGCTGTTAAGTCAGGGGAAGGGATAAAACCAGAACATAAATTAGTGACGTAGGGGAAGGCAGCATATAATCCTGCTTGTTAAGACAGCCACAGATGACAGCTGTGAGCTGGTGCAGTGCTTAGGAAGACTGGAATCTGTCACCTACATATACATTTTCCTGTCATCAACTTTTTGAATACTAACTGGTCTTATTTCCAAAGCAAGGAACAAGGAAGATGGAATTCCTTTTCTGCTACACCTGTATAACACCACAAAGAAAGTTCATATGTACCAGACTTTCCAGACATCTGTAGTTATTGACTGAATTAGCCGGAGAAAAAAGATAATTGAATCATATACATTCTGGATTATAGAGCACTGGCATATGTGACTTAGAAACAATGAGAAAAGTAATATGCAACCTAGAGGTGATGGATGGATGAAGGGATCTCTCCATTTGACTTTTAAGGAGTCTGTGAGTAATCACATATCCAAAGCAGTGGTGCAGAATTAAGTCAAATTTCATTCAATGCTTTAAGCAGCAATTGTTTAATTGAATCTTTCCTACTGGAGCCTAAATATATCAGACCAGAGGATACATACCTGCTCATATTTAACATTCTACATGTTGTATTTCAACCAGCTGTAAACTCAGCACCAGTGATACAGGAGGTTAATTAATACTGCATATCTCCATATCAGCAGTTTGTACAGACACTCCCAGTGTAACTGCACACAATACTGTAATCATTAAAAACTGAAATGCAAATATTTAAAGCTCAGAGCTGCTTAGCAAAGGAAATGTAATATCTGCCAAATGTTTTTTTTAAATGGTTCCATTTCTTTGTGGGACAGAAGAACTTAAAATAGAGGAGACCAAAATCCAAGTGAGTACAGATATCACTCAAAGCCACAATACAGAGAAACAACCTGTGTAGCAAGTGGCCTTTTATCACTTATTGCTTCTCTGTCACCTTTCCAGCTAGATTCTTAAAATCAGACTCTGAAGTTATGTGAATACCGAAGCAAGTGTTATAGCACATGCCCAGTACTTCCATGACTTGAAAGGAAGGGAAAGCAATATGAATAATAATGGACATGTATAGTAGTTCAGAAAGGTACATAATCACCAAAGATGAGTGGAAACCAAAAACAAAACATAATAAACACAAGTCCGCTGCCACTTATTACTCATGGTGACATGTTGTCTCCTTTGGCTTGGAGAATAAATGGCAAATCTTAACTATATGTATATGTATATATGTGTGTGTTTGTGTGTGTGTGTGTGTGTGTGTGTGTGTGTGTGTGTGTGTGTGTGTGTGTGTGTGTGTGTGTGTGTGTGTGTGTGTGTCAGGTAAGTATGCGTTTGTGTGGACATGAGGGTTAGGGCAGGGTAGGTGAGTTAGGGTTAGGGCGCGGGTGAGGTGACTGGGTGATAGTGACGGACCTTACGGTTAGGGTTTGGGTTAAGGTAAGTGGATAGTTAGTGGTGTATGTATAGTTTAGTGTAGGGTTAGGTGTAAGAGTTTAGGTGTATGTGTGTGGATTGCTGTTTGTTTGGTGTACTTGTGCTGTGTGTATGTGTTTTGGAACAGCAAATTTTTTTTCCTTAGGAAAAAATTCACAGTTCTGTATGTTCGATGTTTTAAATTTTCGATTGATAGGGTTCAATATTAGAACACTCAAAATTTTGAAAGTTCAGTGTTCTAATATAGACCGGGGCAGCCACGGTGGTGCAGCAGTTAGTGTTGCCTCCTCACAGCAAGAGGTTCTCCTGTTCGATTCTCGGCTGGGGTGCCTTCTGTGTGGAGTCTGCATGTCCTCCCTGTGGTTGTGTGGGTTTCCTCCGGGTGCTCTGGTTTCCTCCCACATCCCAAAGACATGCTGTAGGTGGATTGGACACTCTAAATCAGTCCTAGGCATGAGTGTGTGTGCCTTCTGTGGAAGGATGGGCACCCGGCTGGCAACTCAGCACCGTAAAACTCCACTGCCAATCATGAGCGGACAGGTGATCCACTGTGGCGACCCCTAACCGGGAAAATAGGTTCAGGCAATGTCCTGTAATGTTGTAAGAAATTATATAAGTGAAAGAAAACTACTTTTTCAAGTGTTTTAGTCTGAGACCCTGGTAATGACACAGGGCATAAAAATGCCCTGCATTTGCATAAAAAAAATTGTCCTCCATGTGCAGAATCACTTGCTGGGCTAAATCTTTTGTCACTAAGTTGAAGTAACCTCATCAGTTAAAGCAAGCGGTATTCTCTAAGCATAACTACCTTTTCACAGGTATCCTCATTTCTTTTTTATGGATGTGCATCCTGATGATGAAAGCTGTAAATTGTGATGGTGGAAACTATGAGAATCACAAGATAATGTATGCAGAACATAGCTCATCGGAAAACTCGCACATCGCTCACTTACCTGTGGTACAAGCCAGGACTTTTGGTGTCACCATACTATGCTGTTAAGTTAGGCTTCCAAAAATGCATTTCTGTTCACACACTTACAATATCAACACACATGTGTCTTACTACCTGGTCAGTGTAAGAATGTATGTTGATAACATAAGATTACATAATGGGGTTGGTAGACATAGAAGTATAGAAAGGCTCAAAAAAGCAAAGTCATCTGTTCAATGTGCAAAACCCCACTAAAGCTGTAAAGTTGTAAAAAAAGTGTAGTACCAACAAATGAAGAAAGTGAACTTGATGTAGTTGCATCAGATAATCCAAAATTAAGTATGCAATGTAAGTGACAATAGTGTCAGATATGTGTGTGGATAGCTGTAAGGCTAATGAATGAAATGCATGATTCATATGTCATACAATACAGAACATTCCAGAGAAATTATATGGAATCTGAAGTTAAACCACATTTAGTGTGTTTTAGCAGTATTTATTTCTTTATTTATTAAGACCCATAGCAAACAACAATGTGGTCTGACAGTGTATTGCAGTGCAGAGAAAGAGATATCACCAGTAACAATCAAGAAGTTATTCATCTACACAGTTGGTAGGACTTCTTCAGAATATTATGTGGCTCTCCAGTGACCACAATCCCGTCATGTAATAGACTGGATGTAGTCAGTTCATGAGAAGGTGACATCAATAGCTCTAAGAGTGCACTAGATGATATATGAGGAGAAACTGAAGAGCTTGTCTCTAGGAGGACAATGGGAACACAGGAGTGACAATAGAAAAATTTTACACACCTTAAGAGAATATTAGAATTCAAATTCAGTACTTATCTTTAAAAAAACAGATATATAAGAACAAGAATTCACAATCTAATGTTGCAAGGTAGATGCCTGAGAGTTGAACTGAGGAAGCCTTGTTTCACATCAGGAGCTGTGTGATGGGTAGACCAGACATCATGAACAGATAGCATGTTATAACTGCCTCATGTACACAGACAACCCTCTCCTCCTCCCACATAACACAAATACTTGCGAGAGATGCAGCTATTTAGCCAAACTGGAGGCTGAGCTCTCTCAACTCAGGACTGGCAAGACCAGACAGGAGGAGAAGGCAACTACACACACCACAAAACCAGCCTCACATAATGCTACCACACCACTGAATCAAACACATAAACACACAAAGACATACTCGGAGGCTCTGAGTAAAAATTTACCTAAACAGCAGAGGCCTCCAAAGCAGACACCCAAACAACTGCTACCTCAAGACACCCCACAAGCAACACATAAACCACAAAATCAGTGTGCAAAGCAGTCACAGCCCTTAAGACCAAATACAACACCAAACATACTTGTCATAGGTGACTCCATAGTCAGACACACTGACGTCCCACTCACCAGGCTGAACAAGGAGAGGGTCACAGTAAGCTGCCTATCAGGCGCTAGAATCCGCCACATAACACAAGCACTCGGGTCACTCCACGGCAAGTACAAATATGACAGTCATTGTCCATGCTGGTGTGAACGATCTGAGACGTACCTCCCTGGACTACATGAAAAGAGACATAGAGGAGCTCTCTGATTATGTAGCCCAGGCAGGTATGACCCTGACCCTGAGCAGTATCCTTCCTTCACCAAGAATGATGCCACAATATAGAGACAAGATGATCAGCTTTAACAATTGGCTTAATGTCTGGTGTCATTCAAAGGGGATCCAGTGTCTGTCTGCCTGGGATGACATGCTTGACAAGCCACGCTGCTTTGCAAGGGACGGCTTGCACCTGTCAGCCCTGGGATTCCGGATATTAGCTAAGGCTCTTGCCACCCCCATAGTGCCTTTTTTAGGCAAGGCTCAAATTCTAAACCTACCACCCTAGAAAACAAAAATGGGAAGAAACTGAGGGTAATGCTGCTCAGTGCCAGAAGTCTAAATCTCAAAATGCATGCACTCGAGGCCCTTCTCAGTATGGAGAACATCAATGTCCGTGCTGTAACTGAAACCTGGTTCAAGGCTCCTGAGAGCACCCCGGCACTATTAGGTTTTACCTCATATCATGCGTTCTGGCCCCAAAACCCGGACCACACCACAAAAGGAGGGGGTGTATCCATATTCATAAAGGATACCCACACCTCCAGGTTGGTGGCAATGCACAAAGCTTTGGAAACCATCCAGGTGCAACTAACCATAGGCAAAACTGCTCTACAAATTGTAGCATGCTACAGGCCACCCTCTCAAACTCAGGAACCCCACACAGCCTTCCTGAAGACACTGGAGGGTATAAATGTATCTCCAAACACCCTCATATTGGGTGACTTCAACTACCCGAATATAGACTGGGAACATTACTCAAGCCCTAACTTTCTAGTCCAACGGTTCCTGGAGTTCATAAATTCAAACGCCATGGAACAGCTAGTGATTGTTTCCACGAGAGGAGAAAATATACTAGATCTCATTATCACAAACATGGGGACAAAATGCTCCACACCGGAAGTATATCCCTCATTGGTGAGATCTGATCATAAACTAATCTCACTGGAAATCCACATCCCGCCCCCACCCCAAACAAAAAAGACCACAGTGAAGAACTTCTCTAAAGCAAACTTCACACTACTCAAGACTGGTGTGGTATCCTTCAAGGCCCCTGAGCCAGTGGAAACCACAACCCAAGCTGCGGAAGCCCTTACAAATGCCTTCTATGAACACCTCCAGGACTGCATGGATCAGGCAATCCCAAATAAAACCAAGACTCTTTCCACAAAGGGCAAACATCCAGTCTGGTGGACCCCAGCCATTAACAAACTTTACAATAAGAGGAGAAAGCTATTACATGATAGAACAAAATCCATAAAAGAGAAGTCACCCCTGATCATTATTAGTAAAAAAATACGAGCACTCATAAAATCAACTAAGGACAGTTTTGAGAGAAAAATTGCCATGGATTCAAAGGACAATCATAAGGCCTTTTTCAGCTATGTTAGGAACCTGGGTGGAAACTCCCAGATATGCTCAGAATTAGTCCAAAATGATACAAAAATCACTGAATCCACAGACATTGCCAACATACTGGCAGACAGGTTCAGTGCAAACTTCACCCCCCTCAAGGAGAAATAACTATCCCAGCGGAGTGTAGCCTCCCAGACATCTCAAATGCGCAGGTGAAAGCTGCTCTCTCTAAAGCTAAAAACACAGCATCAATGGGACCGGATGGTGTCCCCGGCTGTGTGCTACACGAGCTAAATGAGGAATTAAACCCGCACATAAGGCAGCTGTTTAATCTCAGCCTTACCACAGGATACGTGCCCAAGGAGTGGCGTACGGCAACTGTGGTCCCACTCCACAAAGGCGGTGCCTCTACAGACCCTGGTAATTACCGCCCCATAAGCTTAACAAGTCTAGTCTGCAAAGCTATGGAGAGGATCATAATGGAGCTCATAAACAAAGATATAGGGGACTTGCAGACATTGGACCCGACCCAGTTTGGCTTCGTCAAGGGCAGATCATGCCTTTTGAACTTGGTTGACTTCTTCGAAACAGTCACCAAGGCCATTGATGAGGGAAAGGAAGTCCATACAGCCTTCCTTGACCTTGCAAAGGCTTTCGACACAATACCCCACTCGGGTATTGTAGAAAAACTTACCAGCTTAAATGTAAACCCATATGTCACAAGATGGGTTGCAAACTGGCTTAAGGACAGAACCCACAGGGTTAGAGTTGCTGGCGCTATGTCAGACTCCAAGCCGGTCACAAGCGGTGTCCCACAGGGCTCGGTCCTTGGCCCCCTATTGTTCGGCATCTACTTCTCAGAAGTACAGGCGAACATGGGAAGACTTTGGCTGACAAAGTTTGCAGACGACTGCAAACTGGGCGCCATAGTGGAAAGTGCATCGGACACGGATATCCTTCAGAAGGGACTCACGGAAACAGATAGCTGGTGCCAGAGCCATGGCCTGAAGTTAAACGCCAAAAAATGTATAGTCATACCCTTCGGGAAAAACAAGGTAACCCCAAGCTACCATATAGGTGGCTATCCACTAAGCACAGAAGAGGTTATCAGGGACCTGGGGACCCAGGTTGACAGTGGCCTTTCTTTTGACACTCACATTGCTAAAGTGGTTAGAAAGACCTTCTACATTGCCCACCTGATCATGAAGGGATTCACATCCAGATCTAGTGAGGTCATTGTTCCCCTGTACTCTTCACTTATCAGACCAATGATCAAGTACAATGCCCCATTCAGGATGTATCTCACCCGACATCTGCAGCAATTGGAGAGACCCCAAAAGTTCCTCACCAAAAGGATAAAGGGCCTCCAAAATCTGTCATATGCTGCCAGATTGAAGAAACTCCAGCTCTATTCAGTCGCATACCGTCTGCTCAGAGGTGACATGTGCCTGACATACAAGGCCATGTCCAACCCGGAATTAATGGACATGCTCCACCTCAAAAAATCCAAATCCACCAAAACCACTAGAGCAAGCGACTTAAACCATAGCATGGATATAAATAGGATGTGCTGGAGGGATAGATTTATCACTCAGAGACTCCCTATGCTGTGGAATAAAATCCCGGTCCATGTGAGGCAGAGCACCTCGCTGGCTCTGTTCAAGAGAAATCTTGACCTGTGGATGGGAGATCGTAGGTTTACCCCAGGAATCATCTCTGTGTCACTGCTGGACAGAGGCACAACAAACTAATGGGTACAGTATTTTTTCATATAAGGGGTGGCGTAAGCCACAAAACTTTGGGCTAGGCTTATAAATGCCTTAGGGCAGATAGCCTAGTATAAACCTATGAACCTATGAACCTATGATTAAAAATAACAATGGAATTCTCTGGCTGTGAGGCATAGAGAGTGAAGCCTTTACTATGACCAAGATGACACAGGTTTAGTTAGTGACCCTGAAGCAAGAGGAGCTGACCAGGCAGGGATGATATTGCCAACTGATATTGCCAACATCCTGGCAGATAGGTTTAGTGCTAACTTTACCCCCCCACCCCCTAAAGGGCCCATATCTGTACAAGACGAATGCAGAGTCCCTGTAATCACAACTACACAGGTAAAAGCTGCACTCTCTTAAGCCAAAAACACAGCATCCATGGGAACGGACAACATCCCAGGCTGTGTTTTACGTGAACTTCAAAATGAACTGGCTCCCCCACTTAAGCACCATGTTCAATAACAGCCTTGCATCAGGCGCACAGCAAAGAAATCCCAATCCCTCCGACCTACACGCTCTAAGGACCTAAACCTTGTCACCACAATAAACAGGACATGCTGGAGGGATACTCTGGAACAGGCTACCTATCTATGTCAAGCAAAGTTCTTCATTGGCACTCTTCAAGAAAAATCTTGATGATTGGATGGGAAATAGGAAATACACCCTGGGTATCACTTCTGTGTCTTTGTTCGACAGTGGCACTGGAAAATAACTTTCTTGGGTGGCATAAGCCAGGGAACCTTGCTGGCTAGGCTTAAGTAGGCCCTTGGGCTGATAGCCTAGTACCTACCTATGAACCTATGAACCTATGAGACCAAACTTCACTGACAATTCACCAGTCCCAGGCAAGGATTTTGTATAGGGCCAAATCTCTGTGGGTAAGCCATCAGACTTTCACTCTCTCTATATAAAGCAAAACTTGCTGGGCATAAACTTAGCAAAGGAGTGTAAAACACTCCTGCTAAGTATACTAGATGTGCAAAAACATACACCTGCACTAGCTTAAGAGTAGCAACCTTGTACCATGTCTGTCAGTCATTGGGGGAAGGTAAGTACATGAATAAATAAAAAAAGTTTGAGTCAGAAGTGAATGGACACATACAAGTATATAATTTCTGTTCCCACTGCCTGGACATAAAATCATAAAAAAGGCTACTTATTTCATCTTTAAAAGAGGGGGATTTTTCTTGGGGTGATTGAGGTGCTGTGTTATATGGGACATGGGAAGAAGTGTATTAGTATGGTAATAGGGAGGCCTGATGTTCAAAGGTTGATAAGGCCCAAAAAGGAAAACAAAGGAATTCAAGAAAGCATTAGTCATGCATAATTAATGCATTTCTTAAAAAAAGTGGGTAAAGCAAAGAAATATGAATTAAGGAGAATATTAACGGAAAACTAGTTTGGCAAGGTTCTCCTTTTCTGCTACCATAATAGTGATCTTGTGTAAAAACATAAAGTGACAAAGGGGATGTAGCAACAATCAAATTACCTCTATCTGTGTGCAGTACGCTTGTGAAAGTGTGTGTGCCCTTGCAATGAACTAACATCCCGTCTAGGGTAGTTTTCTGTTTTATGTCAGTTGCTTGCCAGGTAAGCCCTGGTTTCTCCTAAGTGTGAAATGGATAAAGTACTTATTGAACATGAAAAAATGGGAGAGTACTTTAAGTACTCCCAGAAAGGATGGTTTATGTGTAAGAAATCTGTACACCTGATAAATGGTTAATCCTTCCAATGGAATCAGAAATATATTTAATAACCAAATGTGAAAGTCAGTCTGCAAAATCAGACCTATGAGCTTTAAACTGATTCTACACCATTATCACTTTTTTACTTTAAGAAACTTTATTGTCAACCAAAATTTTATCTTATAAATTATCTTGTGCAATCCATATTAATGGTGCACTCCTTCATTTTTTCTCCAGCTAGCATGTATTTCTCTAGCATGCGATTGTAACATCAAACAGTTGGTCATGGCCCAATACTAGAGATTAAAAGCAATCGTACATTTATTTAATTTTTCTATTCATCCTCAGTGACTTACTGTCCATGTCCTCAACTATTACATTAACCTTAATACATTTATAATATTGTAAATGTACTATACTAACAAAACTGACTAACATTACAGTAAACTATATACATTCAGACCAAGTATCTTATATTGATTGCCACTAGTTTTCTTCAGATATTCCTTTTCTACTCTATCAGGTTTAATCAGGTATCACCCTTAACATATTCCTAGTGTATTTAATATGGTATATATTGTGACATAAACCCCCTTTTTATTATATGTGCTCTAGTTTGAGACCTCTATATATGAAACCTTCATGCATCTATAATCGTTCTCATATCCCTATTTTTTTTCATTTCAAAACCCTTTTATTTATTTCCCCTATTAGCAGCTTCTCTTTAATTTTCACCCCATCTTTAATTTTTTTTCTCTTAACAATTTTCCTTCTTCCTCAGCCTTCTCACTCAACTCTATTTTTTTAATTTCCACAATAATTTGTTTTAGGTTGGCACTAGGCTATCAGCCCTAGGGCCTATACAAGCCTAGCCATAACAATTCCCTGGCTATTTTTTCCCCACACTATTTACTTCCCTGGACCCCAGTCTAGCAGGGCGACTGACATGATCCCCGGAGTGAATTTCCTTTCTCACATCCAATCGTCAAGGTTCCTTTTGAAGAGGGCCAAAGAGGCACTCTGCTTGACATGTATGGGCAATCTATTGCAGAGTCTGGGGAGTCTCTGGGTCAGGAACCTATCCCTCCAGCATGTTTTGTTTATTGTGATAACAAGGTTTAGATCCCTGGAGCATGTGGCCCTGAGGGACTGGGATTTCTTTAAGTGTAGCATGTCCAACAGCTCTGGGTTTGACATGGCCTTGTATGTTAAGCAGAGATCACCTCTGAGTAGACGATATGCGACAGAGTATAGCTGGAGTTTTTAAGACGGTCAGCATAGGGCATCTGCTTTAGGCCTGTGATTCTTTTAGTGAGGTATTTCTATGGCCTTTCCAGTTGTTGCAGATGTCTTGAGAGGTACATACCAAATGGGGGTGTTGTATTCTATAATGGGTCTAATGAGGGATGAGTACAGTGGGACAATGACCTCCTTTTTTCTGGATGAAAAGCCCTTAGTGATGAGGTGTGCCACATAGAAGGATTTCCTGGCTGTTGTGGCGATGTGGTTATCGAAGGTGAGACCACTGTCCACCTGTGTCCCTAAGTCTCTTATCACACTTTCGGTGTTTAGTGTACTGCCACCTATATGGTAATTCATGGATACATGTTTTTTCCCAAAGGGGATAACTATACATTTCTTGGCATTGAGCTTGAGCCCATGGCTCTGGCACCAAGCATCTGTTTCTGTAAGGCCCTTTTGTAGACTATCCACATCATTTGGGGATTCAATAATGGCTCCCAGTTTGCAGACATCTGCGAACTTTGTTATCCAGAGTCCCTTAGTGTTGGCCTGTACTTCAGAGAAGTAGATGCCAAACAAGAGCGGTCCCAGGACTGAACCCTGAGGTACTCCAATTGTCACTTGTCTGGAGCTGGATTTGGAGTCGTCTACTTTTACAGTGTGGGTTCTATCAGTAAGCCAGTTAGCAACCCATTGGGTGATGTAGGGATTAATGCCCAGCTTATTAAGTTTATCTATGATTCCAGAGTGGCGGATGGTGTCAAAGGCCTTGGCAAGGTCTAGACAGGCTGTGTGGACCACCTTACCCTTGTCCATGGCTTTGGAGACTGATTCGAAGAAGTCAGTCAGGTTCAGGAGACAAGATCTGCCCTTCATGAACCCAAACTAGGTGGGGTCCAGTGTTTGAAGGTTGTCAATGTCTTTGTTTATAAGTTCCATGATAATACGCTCCATGGCCTTGCAGATAAGGCTTGTCAGACTGATGGGATGGTAGTTTCCGGGATCCAAGGTGGATCCCCCCTTGTGGAGTGGGATAACTGTAGCTCTGCACCACTCAGTGGGCATGAAACCTGAGGTGAGGCTATGATTAAACATGACACTTAAGTGAGGTGCCAGTTCATATTGTAGTTCATGTAGTACACAGCCTGGGATGTCATCTGGTCCCATGGATGCTGTATTCTTAGCTTTGGAGACTGCATTTTTTTACCTGTGTGGCCGTTATTACCAGAATTTGGCAATCTTCCGGTATTGAGATGGGCCATTTAGGGGGTGAGTGGGGGGTGAAGTTGGCACTGAATCGATCTGCCAGGATATTGGCAATATCCTTGGGATCAGTATATTTAATGCCATTCTGTTTTAGCTCAGAGCAGATATGAGCATTGCCATTTAGATTCTTGACATAGTTATAGAATGCCTTGTGGTTGTCTTTGGAATCTTTGGCAATTTTATTTTCATAACTAGCTTTGGAGGATTTTATGAGGGATCTCAGTTTCTTACTGAGGCTGGTAAGGAAGTTTTTTGCATCCTGGGATTTTCCTCTTTTCTGCAACAGTTTCTTTCTTTTGTTGTAAAGTTTGTTTATGCCAGGGGTCCACCAGATTGGCTTCCTTTTTTTGGATGAGAGCATCTTGGTTCTATTTGGGATGGCACGATTCATGCATGAGTGGATGTGCTCGTACAGTGCCTTAGTGTAGGATTCAGCAGTTGAACTTTCAGTTCCTGTCTGCATGGGTGTCATGAAGTTTGTCACTTCTGACTTGAGTAGCATGAAGCTGGCTTTGGAGAAGTTTTTTATGGAGGTTTCCTTACTGGGGGGTGGGATGTGGATGTTAAGGGTGATTAGCTTATGGTCAGACCTGACTAACGAAGGGGTGACCATAGGTGTGGAGCATCAATTTCCCATGTTGGTAATGACCAGGTCTAGGATATTGGAGCCCCTGGTGGGACTATGGATTAGTTGATCCAGGGTGTTGGAATTTATGAATTCCAAGAACCATTGGGCAAAGGTGTTGGTACATGAGTAGTTTTCCCAGTTAATGGCAGGGTAGTTAAAATCACCCAGTATTAGGGTCTTTGGTTCTATCTTAATATTTTCCAGTATGTTTAGAAAGGTGTAATGAGAATCTTGGGGTATGGTGGGGGATCTGTAGCAAGCTACAATTTGGATTGCAGTCTTACCTAGTGTTAGTTGCACCTGGAGAATTTCAGACACATTGTGTTGGGCAACTAGCCTGGTGGTGTGAATATCCTTGGTGAATATTGACACTCCTCCACCTTTAGTGTTTCGGGCCTGCTTTGGTGGTTGAAAAGTGTGGTAAGAGTTGTAGCCTGGTATTGCAGGGGTGCTCTCTGGAGCCTTGAACCAGGTCTCAGTTACTGCACAGATATCAATGTTCTCCATTTTTAGGAGTGCCTCGAGAGAGTGCATTTTGAGGTTTAGACTTCTAGCATTGAGTAGCATTACCTACAGATTTTGCATGCTTGTACCTGTTATGGTGGTGGTTTTGTCATTTGAAATTTGCCTAAAAAAGGTACTATAGGGGTGGCAAGAGCCTTAGCCAGTAACCTTAATCCCAGGGGCGACAGGTGCAGACCATCTCTGGCAAAGCATTGTGGTCTGTCAATCATGTCACCGCAGGCAGACAGATACTGGATCCCCTTTGAATGACACCAGAAGCTTAGCCAATTGTTGAAGTCAATCATTTTGTCCTTATATTGTGGTATCATTCTGGGCGAAGGCAGGATGCTACTCAGGGCTAGGGTCATACCTGCCTGGGCCACATGATCCAAGAGCTCTTCCATGTCTCTTTTCATGTAGTCCAGGGAGGCACGTCTCAAGTCATTCACTCCAACATGGACAATGACAGAGTCATATTTGTACTTGTTGTGGAGTGACTTGAGTGCATGCATTATGTGGTGGATCCTGGCACCCGACAGGCAGCTGACTGTAATTTTCTCCTTGTTCAACCTGGTGAGAGGGACATCAGTGTGCCGGACTATAGAATCACCTATGACTAAAGTGTTAGTTACATTGTCTTGCCTTAGGGGCTGTTGCTGGTTGGCACACTGGTGTTGTGAACTATGTGACACTTTGGTTGTGATTGGTGTTTGTTTGCTTTTCAGCTTCAGAGGTCCTTGTTGCTTGGGCAGGTTACAGGTAAGGGCCTCTGCATATGTGGATTTAGTGTTGCTATATGTGGATGTTGGTGGTGTGGGTTTAGAAGGACTATGTGTTGCTTGAGGTGTAGTGTGGGTGTTAACCTTCTCCTCTTGACTGTCTAGCACAATCTTGGGTGGAGAGAGCTTTGCTTCCATTTTGGCTATGTAAGTGCATCTCTCACAGGTTGTAGTGTTGGGTGGTAGGAGGAGAGGGTTGTCTGTGTGCATGAGGCAATTGCTGCATTGCCCCAGTATGCCCAGATTCACCAGGTGGACAGGAGAAATCACCGGAAGCTGACCCTTGGACATGCCTGGTTTGGTGCTTTTTTTTTTTTGTAAAGTACAGGCACTGTTTTCCCTTACCTTAGCAAGGTACTTTGCAATTATAGGCTGTTTAGTGCCTACTATTAATTTCTCCTTATTAACAAGGAGAGTTGAGTGCTTGTATCGGTTTAAGGCTTCCTAGTGCTTTCCAGCAGGTATTAGAGAAAGTGCTAGTCAAAGGGATGCTTAAAGGTAAGATGAAAAAAAAATGCACACTGCAGTGTGCACTAGAGAAGTTATATGTGAAAGTAGGTAACTTAAGTTTTACCTGTTTAAAAAGTTAAGGTTTAGTGGAGAGTTGCTATTTTTAAAACAGCAAGATGGGTTGAAAGGGGTGGTCACTTTTGTATTCTGGTACTATGGAATACAGTAGGATGGCCAATACATTTAAATAGTTGAAGGGGATGGGTTTTTGATTTAGTGATTACTCACACAAGCCAGTGAAAGTAGAGAGGAAATGAGATATATGGTCAGATTAACATAAGAGGCAGGCAACTAGAAAGACAGTGGTATTTAACAAGACAACTGTAACTGGGTGGGAAGGCGGGGAAAAAATTCTGCCTGACTCAGAAGAGAGAGAGAGCTGTGGTCTCTTTTAAAACACAAGGTAAAGAAAACAAACTACAGTATTTAAAATATACAAAATACAAAAAAATAAAAGCAAACTAACCTTTCCTTCACAGCAAAGTGTAGCAGAGTCTGGATGAGCCTTTCTGGTAAAGCTATTTCTATTATAATAGGATTTTCTTCAGATTTCTATTTTCTGGTTATTTATTTTTTTTTGGCTAGCATTAATATGAAATTAACCATCACCTTCACATCAATTGGCTGTTTCACTTTTATCAATACGAGGAGCATCATCTCCTTGGTCGGCATCTGCTCCTCTCCCACCACAATATCATTATCACCTTTGGTAGTGTAACTGCCCTAAACAGGAGAAGTGGAAGAAAGTCAAGGGAGAGTGGATGAAATGTTATTCCTAGTTTGTATTTTATTCAGATTATTTTCTTGTAATTTTACTGCTAAACCACCATGAAAATGCTTCCTAAACTAAAGCAGAATTCGTATTTAGCCAGTTATACTTGATATTGTCCTGTCAGGAAAATTTTGAATAAACAATACACTGCAATTTCGTACTTAACAATACCATATCAAAGTTTTATTTTCATTCCTTCAACATTAGAATGTAATAATAAATATGATATTTGGGTGGTTATCTTACACTTGTAAAATATGATTTTGGTAATTTAATGTTAAATCAAATTAGTCTGATCAAAAGGACATTTTTATGAGGGTGAAAGGTTTTTTTGCAGTTCTGTTACCTCTTTGTTGGATGCCTTTTGATTGAAAGTATGTTTTTAGGGATTTGGCATGTTTATTGCTTTGGGTGGTTATTTCTGTTTTTGATTTAGGTTCATAGGCTCATAGACTAGTACTAGGCTAACTGCCCTCGTGGGCCATTCTAAGCTTAACCAATTACTGCATGTGAGAATCAAACCATTCACCTTGTGTCTGTAAGGTAAACACCTTAACCATTATGTCACCTTCCCACTCTGGTGTGGGTGTATGTGGTTATGTTTTTAGTGAGAATCTTTATGTGTAGTCTTGGATACATTTTTATACTCTTTTGCAACATTTATTTCATTAGGTTTAGAGACAGACAACTGTGCTTTTCAAAATAGATATTCATTTATACATACATGCATACTTGTGTGTGTGTGTGTGTGTGTGTGTATACACACACACACATATATATATATATATATATATATATATATATATATATATATATATATACATACACGCGCGCACACACACACACACACACACACACACACACACACACACACACACACAGGACAGGTGTGTATACACACACACACATATATATATATATATATATATATATATATATATATATATATATATATATATCTATACATACGAGCACCACACACACACACACACACACACACACACACACACACACACACACACACACACACACACACACACACACACACACACACACACACCTTTTAATATTCTATATCTACACATCCAAATAAAAGTGAAAACAGCCCCCCTATATTTAACATAGTTATATAAGCCATTAGTCTCCCTCTTACAACTGATATCACTCAGATGTTCATAAATATGTGCTCGAAAATGTCTTGAAGTTTTGCCAACATAAAATGCTAAGCAATTACAAACAACTAAGTAAATCAACCACTCAGGGTCACAAGCTACTGAACATCTGATATCAAACACATTTGGGACATTACGTGGAGTAAAAGAACTACTTCTGCCCACCACATTATTGACTGAACTGTGTCCACAAGGGAAGCAACCCAATAAATTTGTGCCCTGTAAGTTTGTTCTTTGCCAGGCTTAATTTCAACTTTTTTTTTTGTTTGTTTTATAAAAGTGGAAATTCCCAGCAATAGATCATCCCTCCCTACAGATTAATTTAAATACTTTAAGCTTTATTTTGGATAGCTCCTTATCCAAAAGAAGAGTGCCCATTGGTTATGTATTAAAGAATGAAAAAGTCTAGATCTAAAAATTTAAATTAGTGTTTAGAAATCAGCAGATTTATTCTGTCTCCTGAAGTATGGCAGTAAATTTTAACAGTGCTTAAAATCATCCTTATGTTTAAACCACTTGTTTCAAGTAGCCCTGATTCAAAAAAATTGAGGTAGGTCCTGTGAGCACACCTGATAAAAAGAAGTTATGTATTCACTATAATGTGCCATCTGTGTTGCCCATTGTCATTCTTCCTCAACTGTTGGGTTTGGATCCAATCCTTGGATCCAACTTGGCCATTACTTTAGCTTGTGTCCAACAAAAAACTCTGGAGATCCTCCCTTACTCATAATGCACCAACCCCTAACATACCTCAGATCTTGTTTGCTGTTTGACATAAAGTAGGAAGTACCACTATAAAAATCCATAACAGAAGAAGCCATATTTGGAGCTCAACATAATCAGTTGTGAAAAAGGTTTGGAGTTGGTGGATGGGGAGTTGAGGAAGAATGAAAATGGACAACACAGGTGGAACATTATGGTGAGAACATAAATTCTTCATCTGATGTTGTCAATTTTCATTCTATCCTTGAATGTTGGGACAGAGTCCCCAGCTACCTAAATTCCCAGGTGGACTCTAAGGAAGGATATTCCTGAGCACAGTTGAGCCAGAGGCTGCTCTTCTCCTTGAGATCACATCCAGTTTTTAATGAGTAATAAAGGTATGAGGATTGGCCCAAGTTGCAGCTGCACAAGTGTCATCCATGGAAGCCCAAGATAGGAAAACTGAAAAATCTGCCATGGACCTAGTCAAATGGGCTTTTAGAGGCTTTTATAAGTATAAACCCAATTTGGAGTAGATAAAAAAAATTTGCAATCCATCAGCCATCTGGATAAAGTTACCTTTGTAACTGATTTTTCTACAAAGGACACAAATAATTGATCTGTCTTGCTAATATCTTTTGTTCTATGTAGGTAAAAATGTAATTGCCTGTGGAGCTCTAATAAATGTAGCATATGTTGTAAAAGGCAGATCATGTCTCCTAAACCTGATAGACTCCTTTGAAGCAGTCACCAAAGCTGTAGATTAGGGTAAGGTGGTTGACACAGCCCTTCTAGATCTCACCAAGGCTTTTGACACCATACCCCACTATGGAATTATAGATAAACTCACTAAACTAGGTATAAATCCCTATGTCACAAGATGGGTTGTCAACTGGCTCACTGACAGAATGCACACTGTGAAAGTAGCAGACTCCAAATCCGACTTCAGACCAGTGGCAAGTGGAGTACCACAGGGTTCAGTCCTGGGTCCTGTCCTGTTTGGCATCTACTTTTCTGAAGTACAGGCTAACACAGAAGGTCTTTGGCTAATGTATTTCACAGATGACTGCAAACTAGGAGCCATAATCGAAACTCCTAATGATGTGGACATCCTACAAAAAGGCCTCACGGAGACAGATGCCTGGTGTCAATGCCATGACCTCAAGCTCAATGTCAAAAAGTGCATTGTCATCCCCTTAGGTAAAAAACTCTGTACGCATGAGCTACCTCATAGGTGGTAGTCTACTTAACACCGAAAGTGTGATAAGAGACCTTGGGACACAAGTGGACAGTAGTCTCTCCTTTGATAATCACATCACCACAGTTGTCAGGAAATCCTTCTATGTGGCACACCTCATCACAAAAGGTTTATCATCCAGGAAAAAAGAGGTCATTGTTCCCCTCTACTTGTCACTCATTAGACCCATTATAGAGTACAATGCCCCTTTTGGTATGTACCTCACAAGACATCTAAAACAACTGGAAAGGTTGCAGAAATACCTCACAAAGAGGATTACTGGCCTCAAACAGATGCCCTAAACAGACCGTCTCAAAAAACTCCAGCTTTACTCTATCACATATCGCCTACTCAGAGGTGATCTCTGCCTAACATACAAAGCTATGTTAAACCCAGAGTTGTTGGACATGCGCCACATTAAGAAATCCCAATCCCTCTGTGCTATATGCTCTAGGGACCTAAACCTTGTCACTATAATAAACAGAACATGCTGGAGGGATAGATTCTTGTCCCAGAGACTTCCCATACTCTGGAATAAACTACCTATCTATATCAAACATAGCTCCTCATTAGCACTCTTCAAGAAAAATCTTGATGATTGGATGGGAAATAGGAAATTCACCCCAGGGATCACCTCTGTGGCTCTGCTCGACAGGGGCACAGGAAAATAATTTGCTTGGGTGGTGAAAGCCAGGGTACCTTTTTGGCTAGGTTTATATAGGCCCTAGGGCCAATAGCCTAGAACCTACCTACCTATGAACCTATATTCGCCTTTGTTTGCAAATTTAGGAAAAAAGATTGGCAGATTAATGGACTGGTTAATATTGGATTCCTACACACAACCTTAGGAAGGAAAGAAGCCTTGGTACATAATGTTACTCTATCCTTATGAAAAATTAAGTATAGAGGTTTAAAGGACAGTGCTTGGAGTTCTGAAATCCTTCTGACAGAGGTAAAGGTAATGGTCACTATGAAGATAGTTATCCAGGTCAGGAATGTAAGATCACATTTAGTTGCTGGTTCAAAGGGAGAATGAATTAAGGCCTGCAGAACCAAATTTAAATCTAATGGTGGAGTAGGATCTTTATATGGCGGTCTCAAAAGGAGATTGGGTCTATATTACGAAATCAAAAACCTGTTTCAGCGAATACCACAACATCGACACACATAGCCTGAACCACAAATACGCCAACCCCCAAAAATGCGAAATTTAAAATCTTGAATCGTCATAGTCAGCCAACACCACCGCGCGCTACATACTATGTACCCAAACATAATAAATAAAACACATACATACACTAACCAAACCCTACTTCTAACCCTACACTAAGCTTTACATGCATTACTATCTATGCACTTACCTTAACCCGCACCCTAACCCTAAGGTCCGTAACTATCACACACTTACCCTACAGACATATACCCAAACAAAACAAATAATCCACACACATACACTTAGCAAAACCCTACTTCTAACCCTACACTAAACCTTACATACATTACCTATCTATGCACTTACCTTAACCCACATCCTTACCGTAAGGTCCATAACTATTGCACACTTACCTTACGGAGCTATACCACAGACGGACCAACCATGACAGTTCGACATTTTGTGTTTCATGGTTTTGGACGTTCGCCATTACCATAGTTCACACTATAGGTGTCGCTCATTTCCAATTCGCTGAAAGAGGTTTTCAATCTCGTAATATAGACCCCAGGAGATTGCCTCTCAAAATAGTTTTATAAAGCTTGGATGATGACAGGGAGGAATTCTCAAATCCAATATGAAAATTAGAGATTGTTGCTAAATGAACTCTAATTGCTGAAGAACTAACTCCCTCATTAAAAATTGTTGACAAAAATTCAAGAGCACTTTGTACAGGAGCTGAGAAATGATCAATGTGTTTCTGCTGAGCCCAAAAACAAACCTTTTCCATTTACTTCTATAAAGGTTTCTTGTAGAAAGCCTTATGGGAAGATGAAAGTATGTGATGGGCCAGGGAAGAGAGCACTGGTTGAACAACCACACAAAAAAATGTAAAATACCAAAAAACAACAGCCAGGAACCGTACAAAAAGTTTAATAAATTTCCAGCTCTTTGGCAAAGCCTTCAAGGAGAACACTGGTTGTCTGGCTATTAAGGAAATTGGGGAACTGTGCTGTTAGCTTGATGTTTGAGAGATCCAGATGAATCCTGTCTGTCAGGTGAGACAGAAAATCTGGAATATGATTCAGAATTAAAGGTAGGAAAAGCAAATGAGGCCAAAGGAAGGGGAACCAAATATTTCAAGGCCAATAAGGTGCAATGAGGATAACTTTGCTCTGCAGCCTGGCAGCTTTCTGTAGAAATTTTGGAATTAGGGCAGCTGGCAGGTAAGCATAAAGGTGACCCAGGACCAATTATGGAGTGGAGCATCCCTCGGTGATCCCTCTGGTGAGGGTGAGTTGTTACAGCAAAGAAGCTTCTGCATTTCTTGGTTAGGGGAGAGTCAAAAAGATTACTGCAAGGTTGGCCCCATTAAAGGAAAATCAATTCTATCACTTCCATGTTGAGAGACAACTCGTGAGGTAGAAGAATGGACCTGCTCAATTTGTTCGGTATCACACTGAACTTCCCCAGAATGTGCATTGTTATCAGAAAGCAGATGGATGAGATTGCCCTTTGCCACACTATGAGGGCTTCTCAACACAAGGGATAACACCTGGTTCCTCCTTGTTTGTTGATGTACCAAACTGCAGACATATTGTCTGATAGAATTACAGTTGTGAACGGTGCCTTTTTTCTTTTAGGAAAGGCAGAAATTTGGGCAGTCAATTTAACCATTATAAACATGCGCATGTTAACAGTCACCCAGAACCAATACAAACTACTATTACTGGCAGCATACCTGTTGGTTGTTATCCTTGCGGACATTGCACTCATTGTAATAAAGTTTCCAAAACAAAAGAATTTACTAGTAGAAATTCTGCCACTGTATATGATATAAAATTCTTTGCTAATTGTAGCTCCGATTGGATAGTATATTTAGCCACATGTACATGTGGCGCATTTTATATTGGTCAAACTTCCAGACCATTAAGATTAAGGATCTCGGAGCACATAAGCAATATCAAAAAAGGCAGAATTCACAATGCTCTATACAAACATCACCTAACACATCCCACAGCCAGTTTTCACTTCACTATTATTGATATTATTCATGGCAAACAAGTGAATAAAACAGGTTGGCATTCACTATTAAATTCTAAAGAGAAAAAATGGATTATTAAGTTAGGTGGCTTATTCCCACCAGGTTTAAATGACAAGCTCTAGATTTATCCAATCATGTTTGTTTGCAGTGTATTTAATTTCAGCTTTGCAGTTGCTTGTTTCACACTGAGGAAGGCTGTGTCTAGTTTACCAGCCGAAACCGGTTTGTGCATACTCTCTGCTTTAATTTTTACATGTTATTCTACTAATAAAAGTATTTTATTGGGTCATGTTCTGCTGGCTCCTGCTTTCTGTTTTGTTGGATTCCCTATTGAGCCGTGCAGTTGTTTCCGTGCATGTTTTTTCTGGATACATAGAATTACAGTTGTCCCAAAAGGGAGAGAGTCTTGGAATGGCTACAACTCTAAGAGCACTGCTCTCATTTCCAAGACATTGATATGCATGTTTGTCTCTTCGTGGGGCCAAATGCCTTGGACTGTCTTCCTCAGGAAGTGCCCTCCCACCCAATATGGGAAGCGTATGTGGTCACTACAGACTTGGGTTGAGGGAAAATGAATGGGCAACCTTGAAGAACTTGATCTGATTGAATCCTCCACCAAAGGTGTCTTTTGAAATCATTTGTTACTATCTGTTATATATCTTGCAGTTGTATGTCTAAACCACAATGCACATGTAAATATTTTATGTATATTATTTTTAACAATTGTTCTGGAGCTTTTCTCCCCGGACCTTTGCTGAAAACGGATAGCTATGTCCAGACGGACCTCCCCGGTAAACAAATGCAAAATAAATAAACAAATAAATAAATAAATACATTTTGCATACCAGTGTGATTCTTTTTGGGATGACATGTGATGATAAAGAATCAACCATTGTATTGCTAACATCTAGTGAAGAGTTTTCATATGAAATCCTGTTAGAGGAACTAAAATTATGGTTGTTGACATGGACCCCAAGGCCTGAAGGATAAAATGGGCTAAAACTGTGGTACTGTAAATTATTTTCCTGACCTAGAATCTGATAGTTTGCATCCTTGAGAAGGGAAGTGAAGCTGTCAGTAAAACCGTGTTGAAAATTGCTCCTATGAATTCCAAAATTTGAGACAGTTGTAACTGAGACTTGCTGTGGTTTATGGTTATCTCCAGAAAGGAGCAAGTCTGGAGTACCTGATCTGTTGCTTTTATTAGTAGATGCCTGGCTGGGTCAGTAATGAGACAGTCATCTAAGTACAGAAACACTCAGAATCCCTGCAGTCTCAAGTGAGCTGTCACCACTGCCAAGCATTTGGTGGACACCCTAGGGGCTGTGGTGAGGCCAGAGGGTAGTGTTATGAACTGGTAATGACTGGTTCTCAGCCAGATGCATAAATACCACCTGGATTGTCTTTTCATTTTTATGTGATAGTATGCATTGTGAAGGTCTATCGAGCACATCTAGTCACCCCTGCCTAGAAAAGGTAAAATGGGCTGAACCATGACCATCCGAATCTTTGCGTGTCTAACTGCTTTGTCCAATTCACTGAGACCCAGAACTGATCTCCATTCCCCCGTTTTCTTTAACACTAAAAAGAGTCTTGAGTTAAGTTCCAGATCCTGTCTGGTCTGGTGGGACCTCCTGGATGATTCTTTTTTCTAGCAGCTTTTATATCTCTAGTGCTGCTGCTTTCCTCTGACTGGAGGAAATGTCAGGAATGTTGTGTACAGGTGGAGATGGTAGGGAAAAGGGAATTATATGTCCTCTGGAAATAATCCTCTGCACCCAGGTGTCTTTTGTTAAATCTAGCCAGGCTCTCTAGTGCAGGAATAAGTGACCTCTGACTTCCTCCAGAAGTTGGCAATTGAGCCTCCTTTCAGGAGCACTAATAGGGTCTGCCAGAAAAGGAATCTCTGGAGCCCTGGTTCTGTGGGCCTCCTCTGCCACATGGGTGTCATTGTCAACTGGAGTTCCCTCCTTCCCTTGAGGGAACCATCATGATGTGGATCTTGGAAAGGACCCTGGGACTTTATGAACAACATTTTTTGACCTCCTCACTGATTCCTAGAGAAGGGTCTTTGAGGAGTCAAAAAATGTACACCCTGCAGAGAGGGTATTTCCATCCTTCTCACACCTGGAGAGCGTGTCTTTAATTTTAGGGCCAAACAAAGAACTGCTGTCAAAATGAGCATTGATGAATGAGGACTTAAAAGGCTTCACAAAATCACACAGGTACATCCAGGCATGCCTTCTAAAGGAAATGCCTGAATCTGCTGCCCTTGAGGTACCTTCAGCTGTAGGCGAGATAAGCCTCATGGATGAATTAGTAACAGCCTGTACCATCTGGGAAGCTATAGAGATTTGAGCCTTAGCAGTATTGGTTCCAGAAAGGGATTTTGACAGTTTCTTTATCAAATGCCTTTGTAGTCTCATAAAATGTGACAGGTAATTCAGTAACCTAAAGGCAGAAGTTGCTGACACATAGACATGCTTCTCAAATCTGTCAGTGCCCTAGACTCTCTGACAGGGGGATAGACAGAGGAACTTTCCTCGGCAAGTTCCTTCTTTCTGGCTGCCACCATGACCATAGCATCTATGGGCACTCCCTTACTTCAGTATTCCTTACCTATCAGTGGAGCCAGAATCCGATCTGGTCTTTTTGGGATTGACTCAACTGAGTCAGGTTCTATTCACCAAGTCAATGAGCTCAGGAGGTAGATGAGCCAGCTCCAAAGGTTTCCAGAAGTACTGATTCCTCTGGGGAAGGGTTTTGGGAGGACCAACAATCCCTCTGCTTAAGGATCTCAAGAATGCCTCTAAATGAGATAACATTGGGTGGTGATCTTGGGGACCCCTCTCCTTCATCAAAACCAGTATTCTCGATGACTGACTCCTGAGGGGAGTCTAAGTGCCTTCTCTTGCACATTGTCTTCCTAGGGACTTCCACAGTGGGATTCCTCTAGAAGTATCAGAAGAGAATGTAAAGCCCTACTGGGTACCTTGGAAACTTTCAGCTGGCTGTCCCTGTAGTGTAGAATGATGAGGCTCAAGACACAGAGACATCTGAGAGGTAGAGGAGGTAGGACCTACTGGAGCAGACAACACTCTCTTTACTACCTCAAAAGCATTTCACTCTGGAGAGAAGGAAACCAAAAGAGCTGAGAAACCAGGTTTCTGGACCATTGCTCCCTTCTGCTCTGAAGGCAACCTACCTGAAGTAGAAGCTGGAACCAAGTTGTCCAATGATGAGGCTCTGAGAGGAAGAGATGGCACTGAAAACCTTGGAGTTGACTCCAATGGATTGGATCTGACAGGGGCACTTTGACCTTGAGAGTCATCCAGTTCCTACTGGAGCAGACAACACTCTCTTTACTACCTCAAAAGCATTTCGCTCTGGAGAGAAGGAAGCCAACAGAGCTGAGAAACCAGGTTTCTGGACCATTGCTCCCTTCTGCTCTGAAGGCAACCTACCTGAAGTAGAAGCTGGAACCAAGTTGTCCAATGATGAGGCTCTGAGGGGAAGAGATGGCACTGAAAACCTTGGAGCTGACTTCAATGGATTGGATCTGACAGGGGCACTTTGACTTTGAGAGTCATCCAGTTCCAAAGACACCACAGCTGGTACACTCAGATAAAACTTTGGATACAAACATAGAGATATCTTCAGATCTGAACCAGATGGACCTGGTAGGCTCAGATCCAGGGGCACCAAAATGATCAGTTGGTTCAGAGAAGGAGCTGTATTTGTTGGAGTGGTAAAAGGACAGGCTTCCTGAGCTAAAGGAGTAGGAGCCAGGAGAACTCCCATCTGAATTTGTGCCGAGAGAAAGCTCTTCATTCTGTTCACATCAGCTTCAGTCAAACTCCTGGAAGAATGAGAGGAAGCCAGGGAAGCAGACTTAGAGTGTCTTTGTTCCAGAAAGGGGGAAGGTATTCTTGAATCGCCCAGATCCAAATGAGAATATCTTGTCCTGGGTAATAATCACGGATCTGAAGTGATCGGATCTGAGGAAGATTCTGTCAGATCTGATGGCAGTTGGATGGCAGCAGCCTTCAGATCATGCTTGTGTTTTTTTTTTGGCAGCACCATAGAAAATGAAGAAGGCTTTGCAGACTTACTAGAAGGCTCCTTTGTTTTTCAGTTTGGGGGACTGAGCCCCAGCAATCACTTCAGAGAAGGGAGTTGGAAGAAAATCCTGAAAAATCAACTTATTTTTTTCTGTCCACTATAGCACATAGATTAAAATTTTAACAGACAGTACACTCAACCTGAAGGTGTTCTGGGCCCAAACAATAGACACATAATGTATGGGCATCAGACAAAGGCAATATGTGCCAGCACTTTTGGCATTTCTTAAATCCCGAAGGATCTTTTTCATACATCCTGCACACAAGAAGGACAATTTTAAATAATAGTAATAGCAGAAAAGAAATATTACACTTACAAATAGAGAACAATACTATATATATATATATATATATATATATATATATATATATATATATATATATATATATAGGGTCTATATTACAAGATCGAAGCTTTAGCTAATAGAGTAACTAAAGTTCGATCTTGTAATATCGAAACAGTAAAATGTTGAACAACCAATTCAACTGAGGGAAGTGCTTCCCTTGGCCGTTTTGTGGATTATGGCCTTTTCTCCAATTTGGAGCAATCTCAGAGTTGGTATATTTAGTTAGGGGAGTGTGGGGGGCACAGCCCCCCACTTGATTTCTGGTCTAAAGTTTTTTTTTTATTTTTTGAAGGGGCCAAGGGAAGTGTTTCCCTGGGTTGAAACGGCCATTCAATATTTTCCGGTTTCGATATTACAAGGTCGAGCTTTAGTTATTAGCTTAACTAAAGCTTCAATGTTGTAATATAGCCAATAAGGATATATATATATATATATATATATATATATATATATATATATATATATATATATATAATTTTTTTTAAGAAATAGTTAACTAAAAGAAAATAGAAAAGTATATTATACCAACAATTGTAATAAACAGATACATTGACTGTGTAAGTTATAGAAAAGCAGGGAAGGGAGGAAGGCCTGCCAACAATGGTAAACAGAAATACATGATAAAAGTGTGTATAATATGGAATGAAGAATACTAGAACTTTAGGAAATAGGAAAGAAATTATTAAATGGTTTAAACTTATTTCCCACTGTAATACACTCGAGAGCTGAAAGCGACCACATATAAATGCAAAAGCAGCAAACAAGATCTGAGGTATGTTAGGGGTTAGTGCATTATGGGTTGTGAGAAGCTCAAGAGTTTTTTGGTGGCCATGAGCTAAAGTAATGGCCGAGTCAGATCCAAGGATGAGATATGAACCCAACAGTTGAGGACAGAATGAAAACTGACAACAACAAATTATCAGAGCACATTATCTTTATTCTATAGAACTGAAACAATGGAGTGTAGTTAATATGTTTGGGATGACAACTGGAGTCTTCCAGAAAAGAATTCCTATGAAACTGTTCCTAAACAAGGAGGTATGTATAGAACCATTCTTTTCTTCAGTAACATAAATATCGAAAAAAATCTGTATCTCATAATAATTAACACTAAATTGTAACCCTCATTTTTTTCATTCAAACATCACACAAACTCAAGTAAGTCACTCAAATCCGAAGTCCAAACTAATCATCATTCATCCAAATAGTGTCACCAAATATCCATAGCATATATAAGCAAATTATGACTTAAATCATAAATCAACTGTTTCTCCAAACAGCCCATGAACAAATTAGCATAAAGAGGGACAAAAGATGCTCCAATTGCTGTCCCTTGAAGCTGTAAAAAAAAACAATCAGAATTAAAATACAACACATTTGTTTGTCAAAACTTGTTCAGTTAGGCAAATTCTGGACTATGTAAATTAGCCCTATCAAGACAGTATTCCATTGCAACTAAACCACCCAATGTAGTATATTGGTATATAAAGACTGAACATCTACTGTACACATATACTAATTATGTTCCATTTGTGCATCACTCAAAATTTGTAGAAATTGAGTGGTGTCTCTAACCCTATATCTAACCACATTCAAGAAAGGCTTTAGACACAGTTAAATACTCAGATAAAGGATCTGTTAATGAGCCACGTCCAGATACTATAGATCTACCTGCACAGTAAGCATTTTATGAATCTTGGCAATGAATAAAAATACTATATCTGTGGATCCAATACAGTTAGCTCATAAGACACTTTTTAGAAATAATACCCTCACCAATGGCAGAATGTTTCTATTTCCTTTTTAAAATGCAGTGTGGGATCCCAAACATCTTTTGACAGAACCCTGCATCATATAATTGTAACACAGTCTCATTCTCATATTTGCCCATATCCCAAAGCACAATAACCCCTCCCTTATCAGCAGCAGTAATAACAATATCCTGCCTGGACCTTAAATTCTTCAGTGCTATCCTTTCAGAAGGGGTAACTGCTAGTGCAGCAATTAAAGGTATAATGCAAATCCTTCAAAACAGATTTTTTTCAAAAGCAGCCACACATTTGTTCATAGGGGAACAAAACTAGAGGCTCTGAACTTAAATTCAGAACTAGGTTCCACATTTCATTCCCTAAAGAATAACTTATGGTTAATCTTTCTACAAAAAGCTCTCATATCATTCACCGGCTATATTTCAGAAACTGGGGCAGTATGAATAAAATGTAATCCTTTGTTAAAGACCTATTCTTCACAAGAGGATAAACATAAGAAAAAGTGTTATTTATCAAACTATATTGCCCATTTTGATCATCTATTTTATATTCAAAATGTATTGTAGCTGTTGTAAAGCTTTGTTGTCTTCTTTCCTAAAGGGGCACTGATCTTCTTAGAAATGGGAAAATCAAATAACTCTACAACACAATCCAAAGCAGAAGATGCCCCTTCAGTAGCCATATAATCCTTTGAATCTTTACTTCTGGATAAAACTTGTCTGGAAAAGGGTATTTTCGTTTTATGCATAACTTGGGATAATTGCCCTGATCTTCCCCATCAGCAAATCTCACTGACTTCCTGTATTTCTTCCAGAAAAAAATTCCTATTGTGTGCATAGTCATCACAGTCCCACCAATATTTTTTTCAATTTAATCTGTTTCACATCCACCTCAAAAGAGGTTTGATTATTAGACAGCTCTTGAACACTAGAAGAATAATTGGGCTGAGTCTGAAAAGAAGCCATAATACTGCAAATTTTAGACATCTCCTGTTGCCATCTCTTAGTTAAGCCTACCACAGAAATCATCCAGGGCCTTAACAAACAGCATAGATGTCACCTGCACTATCTGTTCCCATTCCTTACTAAAAATATCATTAGGATCTGAAACATTAGGCTATAAAGCAACTCATAATCCTCAAGGTGTGATCCCAGCTGTTTGATACACATTCAATAACTTAAAATGCCAATCAGCTGTAGTCAACTTCCTAAAGCCGTTAGTTAACTTATTTATGTCATCATTAAAAGATAATGAATTATCAAGAGTACCTGATGTGAGGGGGCGTGGCCAAGGATGAACACAGGATAGCAGCAGATTTCTTCAGCTCCACCAATTTCATTACACTGATAGGAATTAATTACTTAAAAAATTAATTTTTGAAGTAATTTTCTTTCTAAATATGTTTGTTTTATATAGTTCTTGAACTATATCTAAAAAAGAAAGGAAATTTTAACAATATTCCTGTCAGAAATCACTTTGGAAATTTTCCTGTCAGTTTATCAGTCTGAAATGAGTTCCAGTAAGACAAATTCTCAAGACTCCAGCATCAAGAAAGAACTTCAGTCTCTGATAACTATAATCCAGCAACTTACTGCTAAGATGGATAAAATGGATACTAAAATTGATACCTTCATAGAAAAAACTACAAAACAAATAGACTTGTTACATATAGACCTGCAACAACAGAAGATCCAGATGACAGGTATAGAAGAAGCTGTGAATGACATGGAAAATAGAATCCAAGAAGAGGAAATCAACATTGAGTTTCTGCTGAAACAAAATACACATTTACAAACAAAGCTGGATGACCTGGAAAATAGATCTAGGCGCAATAACATTAGGATTTTTGGACTGCCAGAAAATATTGAAGGTAACAATATTACTTCTTTTTAACAACATGGCTCCCTAAAACTTTAGACTTACCAGAAGCATTCTCTTTTGGTATCGAAAGAGCACATAGATCTATAGCTAATACTAACTCTAACAAAACTATCCTAGATCAGTTATAGTTAGATTTCTATCATCTTTTGATAAAGAGATGGTTCTTAAATCTGCTTGGGCTAAAGCTCCTGTTAAGATTAATGAGACAACTGTGCGTTTTGACAATGACTATTCTTCCTTGGTAATAGCTAAAAGAAAAGTTTTTCTGCCACTAATAAGGGAGCTTAAAAAGCACAGTTTAAAACATACCTTCTGTTTCCTGCCAAGCTAAAAATCTTCCTTCCTGATGGTCCTAAAATTTTTGATGACTTAGACTCTGCTTTACTGTTTATTAAAAAAATAAGATTTTGGATAAAATAGAGGAAATGGAATGGGCTAGTCCTTCATTAAAGAGACTGGCAACTGAAACTTCGTGGAAGACTTCAGAGAAGAAGAAGAGACTAAAAACAAATGATTTGTTCTATGTTTTTTTTCTTTTTTTCTCTCATCATTTTACTTCATTATTAATATTTTTAAATATAGTTCCTGCATTTCCAGAAAGCCACAAATATTCTGAAAAAGATTTAATCAAAGTTATTCTCTGTGTGCAAAGAAATGTTTTGTTTCATAACCAGTCAAAATATCTGAGGAACTAATAACAAGCTATTATTCAATTTGTTTCTCTTTCTGAAAAGAGAAGTAAGGTCAGTAATTCGATACATTTTTTTTTTCTCCTTTTCTTCTTTTCTTTGTTTAAACAATGACATTCTATTTAGATTATGTAGTGGGTAAAGGGTGGGGGGGGCAGGGAGAGAAGAGTAATGAAAATATGATAAATGGAATAATAACATATTTATTCCTTGTAAAAAGTTTATATGTTCTTCAAATGCTATTCCTAATTATACTTTCTTGATTATACTGCTTATGCTTGTTTGTAAATAATCTGTCATGCTTTAACTAATAATAATTAGAACTAAATAATAGTAAATAATATGTTTTATTTTTAACTCTATTAATATAAATAGTAAGTAATATTCCATTGTATATACTTCTTATAGCTTTCTCTTACATTTTTTTATTTCTGCTTTACACTCTTTTATTTTCTACTCTCTTTTTCTTTTCTTTATTCTTTCTCTTTATTTTTTTTCATATTAATATATAGAAATGCTTTTGATCATATAGACACAGTAAATTATAGGATTTGCATAAACATTGAGTTGGGACAAAAAATATTGAGTTTTATTACTTATTAATAACTTTGGGCTTAATTTCACTTACATAGAGGCTGTAATAACCTGTAAAATACATTGTGAAGGTTTTGTCATGTTTAGATGCATTTACACTGCTAAATGAATGTTTGTCACTAGTTTTTAACAAGTTTCCCGCCAAAATGTTAAGGGAGACAATCTGGGATGTGGGCTACCTCATGAACATTGTCCTCGAGTTGTTTTAAAAGCTTCAACTCTCAGAATTCTCACAGAGAAGCTGAAAGCAGTCAATATGACCTTTGACCCAGATATCACACTGACACATCGCAGATTCAGGAAGAACACTCTACCAGGAAGTAGAACTGATGCAAATGAGACTATGTGAAGGAAAATGAACTCTTTAACATTTAAATGTGAGTTATTTTATATAATTACTTAAATATCTATGTTATAATTCATAAAATATGTCAGTTATAATGATTTTAAATGATGCAGTTTCTTGTAGTAAGTAAATGTCTTATTTTAGAAGGCATAGAAAATGAAACATTTATTCAAGTGTTTTTGAAAATCTACTTGACTGCAGCATACTAATCTGTGTTAAAAACTTATGTTCCAAACATATACATTACTATAACTCATTTAATTCATCTGATTGACAAGCATAAATAACTTTATAACTCTATTCTGGAAGAAATTGTCATGTGATATATTTTAAAGCAGTAGTATAGACATACAAGATACAGATGGCTTATTTTACAATAATGCAAGTGTTTCTGAGAATTTGCATAACTATGCAGTATGATTTATAACAATTTCTATAAATATAATATTTTATTCTATTGACAATAATGAGTATGAGTAAAATGCTCATATACAAGCAATTCAAGTTTTTTTTTTGGAACCTGTTGACTGCATTTACATGACAGAAAATAGATGCATCTTAATATATGTAATGTCTGAACTATATTAGCCAAAGTTTTTGATTTAAATGAATGTTAGAGCTTATTTTTACATACTTTGAATAAATTAATATGTAAATATGCCTTCCTTTTTTTTCTCTCTCTCTTTCTTTCACTCTCTCTCCCTCTTTCATATCTTTTATTTCTCTCTCTCCTCTTGGTTTCTAATATCAAGATTATTTGAATGCTATTTGAATACAAGTGTATTATATTACATAGATGTATATAGTAGTATGAATAGTTTTAAAAAAAAGTTTATTTTAGTTTATATGATGCTGTTTTATCAAATGTGTAGTCTTGTCTTGCTAGATAATTGAATTGAAAGCTGTTAATTTAAGTTAAATATAACCAGTATTAAATTGATAAGGTGGTAGCTGAGGTACTGCTGCTTAGGGTACGGTGTTAACTTGAGTGGTAAATACTACTCTAAGTTGGAGTTTTAACTCCAGGCTGGATGCAAGGTTTAATCCTTACATTATTTTCACTTGTTCATTGTTATATGTATATAGTTTTGACATCCACAATATATTTTGTACACTCATTGTCACTACAAACAAAATTGAATCCTATACAAAATCCCATAAGAGATTCAATAAATGCAGCTATATTTAAAGGTACACCTAAAGGAGGAGATGTAACATTACTTATGTTGTTATTTGTTATTTTGATCATAAGATTCTTAAGTTTTAAAATGCCAAATGACATCTTTAAAAGGAATTTCTTTAAACATTAATGGATTGAATAATCCGTGTAAAAGGGCAAGCCTAATAAGATGCATTAATTTACATAAGGCCAACTTAGTCTTCCTGCAAGAAACCCATCTCTTGAAAAAAGATATTGATAAACTAGCCACAAACAAATATACAGTATTGGTTAGTTCAGAGCACACTCAGAAAAAAGAGGAGTGGCTATTTTATGGAATAAAAGTATGCCCATTCCTAAAACCATTAAGTCTTATCAGGATGACAAAGGAATGTTTTGTATGGTTACAATACAAATTAATGGGAAGACTTACACTTTAATTAATGTATATTGGATACCTGGAATTGGTATTAATACAGTGAAACATCATCTTGATAAGATCATATCATTCTCTATAGGAGATATTATTTTAGCTGGTGACTTTAATTGTATACTACATGAAAGTGATACTACCACTATAGGAAAAAGAAGAATTACATCTAATGCAAAACATTTAAATGATTTTGCTAATTCTTATCATTTGAATGATATTAATAATCAGATAGATTCAAAATCATTACCATACACCTTTTTTTCTAACAGATACAAAACTTATTCAAAAATAGATAGGGTCTTTATTTCTAACCAGATGGTAACAGATTTAATTAATTCCAAAATCATTTCATGTCCTATATCTGATCATAATTCAATTGTTTTTGAATTCATGATAAAAATACTCATAATGTTCAGATCAAAAGGATACCAGCATACTTAACTCAACTAAAAGACTATAAAGTATATATACTTTCAGAAGTAAAACATTTTTTAGACATAAATAATACTCCTGAAGTCTCCATTGTCTATGTTTGGGATGCCTTAAAATCATATCAATATGGACAAAGTATCAGATGGTATAATAATAAAAGGAAATCTTGGGATAAGGAATTGTTAGATATTCAAAGTAAATTAGACTCTTATAAACATAATAATAAAGAAAATATTATGGACAAGAAAGTTATTGAAGAAATAAACAAACTAAATGAGAAATACAAAGAAATTTTAACTCATAAAGTTAAAATAACTTTAGAGAAATACAAGTTTTGTCTTATTCAATAAGCCCCAAATACTTACATAGACTTAAAAATAAAACAAAAGGTTGAATAAACAAAACCATATCAAAGAAATCTTTTCTCTAAGGAAAAGAAGAATGTTTCTAGTATACCAGAAATACTAGATGAATTTAGAAATCACTTTCACAAAATTAACCATAATAACATTAACATGGAACCTAAAGATAAAATAAAGGAGTTTATAACCACAAACATGAATAAAAGCTTAATAAACAACAGATTAAACTATTGGACAAAAGTATTTCATATACAGAGGTTATTACACAAATAAATAAGCTTAAATCAAACAAAGCACCGGGTAATGATGGTATTATACCAGAGATATATAAAATCCATTCTAAAAGTACATATTCATTAATACATAAGGCTTTTATTTTGGCCCAAACTGAGTTAATAACCCCCATCTTGGCAATATACATTTATTTCGCCAATTTTAAAACCTAATAAAGATCCAACTAGATGTACTTCATATCGGCCCATCTCATTACTTAATGTTGATTATAAAATGTTTATGAGTATTTTTGCTGATAGATTGAAGACAATCATCCCGGCATTATAGATATAGATCAGACAGGCTTCATTGTAAATAGAAATACTTTTGATAATATAAGAAGAACTTTAACATTAATTGATTTTGCAAAAGGAAAAAGAAAGATTTAACACTTATTAGTCTTGATATAAGTTCAGCATTTGATTCAGCAAGTTGGGACTATCTGTTTACCTTACTGAAGTGCACAAACTTCTCAGATGCATTTGTAAATCTAATTGAGCATTTATACAAAGGAACATTGGCTTATATTAAGGTAGGAACATATGTTTCACAAAAAATACCCATTTTTAAAGGTACAAAACAAGGATGTCCACTTTATCCACTATTATTCACTTTAGTAATGGAGCCTTGGGCTAATTTGATCAGAAACAGTACTGACATAGAGGGTTTTGAAATAGATGAAAATACAACATCCAAAATTCAACTTTTTACAGATGATGTTCTAATTACATCAGCAGGATCTAATTCTTCTATGCAGTCTCTATTTGATAAAATGATGAATTTTAAAAGTATTTCTGGTTTAATATTCAATGAAGAAAAACTAAAATACTACCTATATATACACGAAAAAATATTCTCATTAGTGATTTTACTAAATATGTACCCAATTCAGGTCAGATAACTTATTTAGGTATAATACTATCTAAAGATATTAAATCTATTATATATAATAATTATAATACCTGTTTTCTTAATATACAAAATCTTTTTAATACCTGGAATAATATGTTTTTTACTATGGAGGAGAGACTTACAATTATTAAAATGATAATATTCCCCAAGATTTTATACTTAATACAATCAATAATACTCCCACCTACAAAAATAATTATCAATAAACTGAATACACTAATGTTAAATTTCCTATGGGCACCTAATAGACCTAGGATTGCATTAAAGAAACATACTAATAGCTGGTCTCAAGGGGGTATTTCTTTTCCAGACTTTAATTTATATACTATCTCTTCTATTGTAAAAGTTATTACTTTATTAATAGATCAGTCATATGTCGGAAAATGGAAAGATTATTGGGAGCTAATTAGTATGCACTTCATGAAAATCTCCTTAACATATAAAAATATGATTGTAAATAACTCCATGTTATGGTTACTAAAGGAATTTTGTACTTCACCTATTACACCTAAACATATGGTTTGTTACCCATTAAATATTATTATTAGCTATTGTAACTTTATATTCATGCACCCTAAGTATAGGGAATGGAATTTTATTATATTCCCTATAATGTATACTCAGGGTATGCTTTTGTCATCTACTTCTGAAGGAACTCATTTAGCTATAGATAATGATCTAAAGTACTGGTATCAGTTGATATCTGATAATAAAGTTAAAAATCTAGATTTCTTAAAACAAGAATTTGATCTAAGAGAAACTTGCTGGTTAGAGGTTCAGACCTTTAGACGACATCTCATTAATAAAATAGATCTAATGTCTATAACAGTTAAAGAATCTATTCCAACACTGATTGATTACTTGATATTAAATTTACAACATAAAGTTTCTGATAAAGGTAAACTTTCATACATGCATAAAATTATCAGACAAGAAACTTTTTACAGTGTAGATACATACTGGAATTATTTCACTTCTATTAATGGGGACCCACCAAATCAACAAGATAAACAATATATATTGGAATCTGCCTGTAGAACTACGTCTTCCATTGTCTGGAGACTTTATACATGGAATTTTTACATAGATCTTTTATACACCTTTGATGATGAATAAAATAAATAATAAAGATAATCTATGTAAGAGATGTAATGTAGAAATTAATGCTGACTGGGCTCATATGTTTTATGACTGTATAAAATTGAAAGAATACTGGAAGTCAATTAATGAATTTTTGCAGGCTCTTTTTACAGATAATTTCATTATTTCTAAATCTCTTATATTATTCAACACACCTGTACCTCAAAGTGTTAAAAGGTTAAGCTTCCCTTGTTATGGTCTATTCTAGCAGTGGCTAGGAAAATAATAACCAGAAATTGGATTTCAGATACACCTCCTTCGTTCAATGAATTTAAAAATGTTATGAATATAGTGTGCCATATGGAAATAAACACAATTAGGTCAAGAACAACTAGAAAAACATCTTATTATATTGTATGGGATAATTTACAAAATTTGTTAAAATAATCCTAATTTCAATAGCATGGTATTTTAGTTTAATTAATTGATCTGATTGTAGTGGATGTCTTTGTAAATACTTTAGTTGTTTTGTTGAATGTTATAATCATATCTATTTTTAATTACTTGTATAAAATTGTTATGATATTTCTCTTGTATGTTAAAACAATAAACCTGTTTTGAAAAAAAAAAAAAGAGTACCTGATGTGAAAGAACCATTGGTGCCACTCATCTTATGTCCATCAAAAAAAAAATCACATTGTCATGATCTGTTCAAAGCCCTTGAATCATAGCAGCAAGGTCCATAGTGTATAAACAGCCCCAAATGGTGGAAACTCCAAAGAAAACTGACAGTGAGTCAAAAAACAACGATCAACAAAAACCACCCTTGCTCATACACTTCCTATTCCAGTGCATAGAACAACAAATAACAGTAGAAACAACTAGCAAGCACCAAATAAAACATAAAATACTAAATTGAGTTAAATAGTTTATTGCTTGCTGACCAAGATACCAGATAAACCGGTTTCAGCTAAATGTCTACAGTAAACTCTTATTTAACCAGCACCCATGGGGATTGGTAGATGCCGGATAACTGCAGTTTCTGGTTGCTTGAGAGTTACTATTAAAAATAGGCCTGACTAATACTGTACCCTATACTATTTATTTGGTTTGACTCTCTTAGGTTGGGGAAAGAGGGAATTTATTCCTCTCTTCCTTTCTAAAACTCTAAAACTCTAAAAACGTAAGGTATGTTTCTGTGGGGGGAAAATAGAAAGTGCAACACATGAAAATTGTACTGTATTTCTTCAATATTTTTTTTGCCAGTTGCTTGAGAGTATGGGTTGCTTGAGTTCCAGTTAACTGAGAGTTTACTGTACCTTACTATCAAATTTCACAGTAAATTAGGTTGAATAAATAGACATCATTATGACGTGAATAACCAATACGTCCAAAAAATAATTGAAATGTTGTCTTTTGGCTTTTCCCGGTTAGGGGTCGCCACAGCGGAACTTCGGTCCGCTAATGATTGGCAGTAAATTTTCACAGTGCTGAGTTGCCAGCTCGATGCCCAACTTTCAACGAAGGCACGCCCATTCACGCACATCTTTCATAACGCCACTCGACCTGTGGGGAGAACATGCAGACTCCACACAGAAGGCAATCCTCGCACACTAGCTGAGAATCGAATGGGAGAACCATTTGTTGTGAGGCAACAACACTACCGTTGCACCACCACGGAATCCAAAAAATAATTGAAATA